>NW_027117498.1:0-101268 GCF_038497645.1 Lipomyces chichibuensis
GATATGTGTTGATTAATGACGCGTTCTGGTTCACGTGTTGTCGAAGGCGCGTAGTCCGACGCGTCACAATATTTCCTCATTAGGCATGCTAGTTGGCCAATATAGAACAACGCTAACTTAATTAGGAAATGTAGGGTAACAATTTAAAAGGTAGGGTAACGTTTAATTTCATGCTTCCATAGTAAACGACGAATGTACCGTCGATTTTCACTAAAGCACAACTTTTTCGATTTTTTATTTAAAAACAAAATAATACCATTATCCGTATTTTTGAATGCGACTAACATATTATTTAATTTTAAGCCTTATAGCTGCAAGATTGGTGATGCTATAACAAAGTTGTTATGGCAGGGTACGATTGTCGGGACTAACCTTTAGTGACCATAGTTAAGTTGTCACCCTCCTGGGATTCGGCGTGACTCGTTGGCCCCGCACAGCGATAACAAACGTTCTGATGACTACTTAAAAGATAGATTGTATTTTAAGATGGTTTAGTCGCAGAATAAAACAATGACAGCACAGATAATTATATTTATTAATTTACTATTACATGAACCAGGTCGATGAATAAATAGAACCATCGCTCTCAGTTAAAAAGCACGCCTGTCTAGCGCATATGCATCGTCAATGACGTACAGTCCTGTAACCAAAACATACACTTCCAACCAATTAAACAAATCTAGATCCAAACAAACACCACCATCATATTACATCACGCCGAAATTTAACCTAATGTACAGTATCGTTTGAACTAATAGAAATCGCCTTGATCAAGCATGGCTTCAGCGACCTTGACAAAGCCGGCAATATTGGCGCCCTTGACCAGTGACGGCAGGCCGTCTGTCTTTTCAGACGAGTACTCGATCGCGGTGTTGACGCAGTTCTCGAAACACGTGACCATGATGTCCTTCAACTTGGCATCGACTTCCTCCCGGGTCCACGAGACCCGAGCCGAGTTCTGGGCCATTTCGAGACCAGAGACGGCGACACCACCACAGTTGGCGGCCTTGCCAGGAGCATACCAGATACCCCCCGGAGACTTGATGCGCTCGGACTCAAACACATCAATGGCTTCCATTGTCGAGCCCATGTTCGATCCTTCGGCGACGAACTGGCAGCCTGCAGCGACCAGCGCATACGCCTCTTCGCCGGAAACTTCGTTCTGGGTTGCGCACGGCAACGCGATGTCGACCGCGCCAACGTGGGTCCATGGGCGTGCACCGGAAATGTAGTTGAACTTGCCGGGCTTAAACTTGGTGTCGAGAGTCGCTAGTTCCTGATGCAAAAGCTTGATATTCGCAATCTGCGAGATCTCCTCCTGCGTAAAGCCTTCGGACTCAGACGACGCGAGTACGTAGGCGCCCTTGGAGTCCGAGAGCGAAACGACCTTGCCGCCGAGCTCTATGACCTTGAGCGCGGCGAACTGGGCCACGTTACCGGAGCCGGAAATTGCGACGGTCTTGCCGGCAAGCGAGTCACCTGGGTTAACATAGTCGATCATCTTCTCGACATAGTAAATGAGACCGTAGCCGGTGGCCTCGGGACGAATGAGCGAGCCTCCCCACGTGATGCCCTTGCCTGTCAGAACGCCTTCGAACGCGTTGCGGTAGCGTCTGTATGCACCGAAGAGATAGCCGATCTCGCGGCCGCCGACGCCAATGTCGCCGGCTGGCACGTCAGTGTCAGGCCCGATGTGGCGGGAGAGTTCCCTCATGAAGGCCTCGCAAAACTTGCGGATCTCGTTGTCGGATTTGCCCTTGGGATCAAAGTCGGCGCCGCCCTTGCCGCCGCCCATGGCAAGGCCGGTGAGTGCGTTTTTAAAGATTTGCTCATACCCGAGGAATTTGAGAATTGACAGGTTGACGGTCGGGTGGAATCGGAGGCCGCCTTTGTACGGCCCGAGGGCGGAGTTGAACTGGACCCTGAAGCCGCGATTGACCTGGAGATTACCAGCGTCGTCCTGCCAGACCACGCGGAACTGGATGACCTGTCGGATGAATTAGCTGCTTGCCAGTCTAGACGATCTCACGGGAAATGCATACTCTCTCGGGAATGGAGACGACAGGGAGGACCTTCTTGAGGTTCGGCTTCTTCTCGAAGAGGGTCGAGTTTTCCAAGGTGAGCAGAAGCTCGTTATATGCTTGTTCGAATTCAGGCTCGGAAGGCAAAACCATTTTATGTGGTAGTAGTGTAGAGTGTTGTCAGAGAGCACGGAGGGAAGACGAGAAGCGGCATCGCGAGACAGATATATAAAGAGTCAGAGTTGGAAGAGTAATTTGCAGTCGAGTCATTTACATTGCTGCCCAATCTGGAGCGGGGGGCGCCACACTATCCAGTGCCGCGAAAGAAAGAAAAAAGAAGCGGCAGCTGATCTATGCGCCGCAAAGGCAAATTATTTGTCTTTCTTCGCAGTCGCAATTGGTCCACTAGCCAATCCCTGAAGTGGTGACTCACTGCATCGCGAATTGGCTATCTCTGTCCAGTCAGCATGCAATGTGAATGACTACAGTCCATTTTTCAGCACCCTAATGAAATTGACAACACATGAATCTTAAATTACATTCTTACATACGCTAAACAATGCCACCGACTCTTAAGTGAAGATTCCGGCTCGAGGTGCGGTCAGCAGCAAGCATGCGCCACCGACGTAAGTGTGAGTGTGGTCGGTGCGGCGGACATCTGACGCAACGAAAAGATTTATTTCTGACGACCCACCAAAGGGGCCGAAGTGTGTGTGTAACGTTTGTGCTACGGTAGCTACCCCTGGATTGCTTAAAAAAATTTGTTGCCGACGCCGATATCGGGAAGGCCCCACGGGTCTACCCGCACCGCACCCTTCAAATCATGTAGCTGTCCAATTTGTTTCTAACATGCTATCCACAACCACAATTGTGGTTTATTACTCGTGAGGAACTGTATGTTACAGTCGAGAATGTTTCCGTACCGCTGGAGCCTTCTTTCCCGCCCTTATATCATCCATCCAACGACTGATGCACTGGACCAGTGAATCGATCTCAGAAGTGCTGTTGTCTGAATGCAGACAAACCCGCACTCTTTCTGCGCCTTTGGGGACTGTCGGTGGCACTATAGCACGCACGACAAAACCAGCATCCTGGCAGCAACGGGCAAGCTCTCGCGGATATGGAGTTACGAGTGAAAAAATTGAAGACTTCCCTGGTCTGGGGGGCATCTGCATTAAGGCTGCACCGTGCGCGTCAGTTTGGACTTCAAGTTGTTCTAGGCGACTGTCGAAATGCTGGATTAATTTCCAGAGCTGACTCCGTCGCTGCTCACAATGTCTCATTAGCGATCCCACACTTTCGGCAAAAGAGTAGTACGTTACATTTTCTGCCAGTCCAGTCCATAGAAGCTCGTATGATGACCTTATGGCGGCTAGTGCAGGGTATGACATAAAGGTCGAGTATATCAGGGGCCGTGCGTAGTTAATCAGATATTGCTTCGTTATCTCGGAGCACAAAACAATTGCTGGTTACATAATGTGAGAAACATGTAGACTGAAAGTGCAGATTCGGCTGCCACAACATCTACAAGACTTACCGCCATTGCAGCTCAGAGCTTTCCCAAACGTGTGCACACGGGCAAATACCCTATTTTCCAGTCCGAGCTCGCAGACAAGCCCTGCACCCTTCGCACCGACAACTCCCGTTGCGTGAGCTTCGTCTACAATCACGTACCCATTTTTCTTGGGAAGCAACTCATCCACGCACCGAACGATATCCACAAGTGGCGCAACGTCGCCATCCATGCTGTATACAGACTCGAGTCCAATAAATACATTGGATTTTCCAGATGCAATTGACGTGTTTTCTCGTTTCACAGATTGTAAGGTTGCTCGAAGACTAGCAACAGAGTTGTGTGAAAACGACACTCTCGTAGCCGCCCTCGAAAGTCGTATGCCTTCATGGACACTTGCATGGATATATTCATCGTATATTACAATGTCACCAGACTGAGGCACGGAAGCGTAAAGACCCGAATTGGCATCAAAACCGGAGTTGAACAGCAGCCCAGCCGGCGCGCGATGAAACGCTGCGATATCCGTCTCGAGCTGCTCCGCGAACTTTGAATTTCCATCCAGGAGTCGCGAGCCTCCGCTGCCAAGGTCGAAATCGCCTCTCAGACGCTTCATATAGGCAGCACGAAGCAGCGAAGACGATCGCAGCGATAGAAAGTCATTGCTAGAGAAATCAGTCGAATTGTCGCCTGCGATGGTTAGTCTCCGGAGCCCAGACCTCTGTCGGCGCCTTTCAAGAGTACGCCGCATAGACTCTGTAAGTGTTTCTTCCGACATCTTCTGGCTCCAAGAATACCAAATTTCATGGATGGGGGCTGCAAAGCGTGAAGTGGATCACTTTTAAACTTCAGACACAGCGCAGGCGACGCCAATCGATAAACCCTAGCCCTCGAGACCTCGAAAGAGCGCAATTCATAAGTTGCAAGCTTATCCCATATTTAACCACTGACAAGATGGATGTAATTCGTTCAGCCCTGTGGAAGAGCCTTCATTCTTATCAAGTGTATGGCGCAAATACAAACGTCGGCAAAACTATTGTCTCTACCGCGATTTGTAACTCGCTGCGGCGAAAATTCCCAGACCAGAAGATATGGTACCTGAAGCCTGTTTCGACCGGACCTTTGGCGGAAGCTGACGACTGGTATGTGTATTGTATTCACCATGTGGCTAAACCTGGCCACTCGTTAGTTCTCTCCTAGCTCATCGAAAGCTTTGCAATAGCCATGTCGGTAAATTTGTCAGCGGCATTAATGCTGATTGCTTGTTTCAATTTGACGAACCCGTCAGTCCTCATATAGCAGCACAACAATCGAGCGGCAATATTCCGTCAGATTCTGAGGTGCTGCAGTCGATCTATTCCAAAATGTCTCAATACGCTGACCGCGCACCTGGCTGGGCCTTGGTTGAGACGGCTGGTGGAGTTCATTCTCCGGGACCGAGTGGAACTTCCCAAGTAGATCTCTATCGGCCGCTCAGACTTCCTATTATCTTAGTTGGCGACTCGAATTTGGGCGGGATATCGTCGTCTATATCCGCATTCGAGTCGTTGCATGTTCGTGGCTACGATACGAAACTGATGCTATTATTTTCCAACCACAAATACAAAAATCATGAATACCTAGTCGACTATTTCTCCAAAAGGAATGTCACTGTGCTGTCTATTCCCGCTCCTCCCGAGTGGCAGCCCGACGGCGGTGACTTCCAGCGGATGTCTGAATATTATGATGCATTGAGTGAATCTGATCCAATGGAACACGCTCTCAGTCTCTTGAAGGCTAACCATGAGAGTCGAATTGAAAATCTCGAAAGCATGGCGTCGCGAGCTAGCAGTGTGCTATGGTATCCTTTCTCTCAGCATCAGTCCATATCGAAGGCAACCATCACAACCATAGACTCCGCTTATGGTGACCACTTCCAAACGCTGAATACTTCACGAGAAGACTCGCGCCACCCTCTTCTAAATCCAACGTTTGATGGGTCTGCCTCCTGGTGGACTCAAGGCTTGGGACATGGTAATCCAGAATTGTCACTGGCAGCAGCATACGCTGCCGGTAGATACGGACATGTAATGTTTGCCGGGACCGTCCACGAGCAGGCGCTTACATTAGCTGAAACCCTGCTAGGTAATATGCGGAATTCACGGCTGAGCAGAGTGTTTTACTCCGACAACGGCAGCACGGGAATCGAAGTTGCCGTGAAAATGGCTTTGCGAGCATCCGTGGACAGGAACGGGTGGGATGCATCCGCAAAGGACCTGGAGGTTATTGGGCTAAAGGGAAGTTATCATGGTGACACTATTGGAGCAATGGACTGCTCGGAGCCGTCTGTTTACAATGAGAAAGTAGGTTGGTATACAGGTCGAGGATATTGGTTTGAATATCCTACTGTGAAAATGGTGAATAGCACTTGGATTGTCGACGTGCCTGAAGCACTTAAGCCAGAGCTGGGATCGGGTTCCGAGTATCGATCGGTCAGTGAGATCTTCAATCTCTCTGATCGCCAATCTGAACCACTAGCTAACCGATATCGAACCTACATTAAAAAAGTCATAACGAAACTTGTGAAAGAAGATAAACGAAGGTTTGGAGCGTTGATACTGGAACCAGTCGTACTCGGAGCCGGTGGAATGATAATTGTGTGAGTAGCATTCCTTTCAAAGAAGTGATATTCAGCTAATTATTGTCAACAGAGACCCTCTATTTCAAAAATTGCTGGTTGAAGTTGTGCGCGAGTCCCGGGATGTATTTGAATCGGGTCGCTTGGACACTCGTGCCGACTGGACCGGTCTGCCCGTCATTTTTGACGAGGTTTTCACTGGCCTCTATCGTCTTGGCCGGTTCAGTGCGGCGTCGTTTATCGGAGTGGAACCGGATATTTCCGTTCACGCTAAGCTTCTAACTGGCGGAGTGGTTCCTCTCTGCGCTACCTTAGCCAGCGAGAGTATATTTGAATCATTCGTTAGTCCAGATAAATCGGATGCCCTGCTGCACGGTCACAGCTACACGGCCCATGCCATTGGCTGCACGGTTGCTCAGGCCTCAATCACTTCTATGCTTGCGATGGAAAGAGATCGTTTTTGGGATGATTTCAAGGCTCAGTGGCAGGACTCAAGGGGTCCAGAAATTTGGAGTATCTGGTCTAGAGAATTTATCGAGAAGCTCTCAAATGACCCTGCTGTCGCGGGTGTAATAGGACTCGGCAGTGTCCTAGCAATTACGCTTAAAGATTCTGCTGGTAGCGGTAAGTGATATTTGCTGCGACGCGGTCGACTTGGTCTAACGTCATTTAGGATACACATCAACCATTTCGCAGGACCTGCAGTCCCGTCTGGCTCAAGGAAATGGACGCAAATGGAATATCCATTCACGCGTGCTCGGGAATGTCATCTACTTGATGTCAAGCTTAACTTCGACAAGTCAAAATATCCGGGTCATTGAGGAATTTGTTGAAAGCGCTCTGCACTGTAGAGTGTAATTTTGTTTCATGTCGTTGATCATATCCCAGAACTTAAGATAACGATTGACGAATAAATGAAGACGCGCATAATGGTTGCCAAGGATGGTTGATTTGATAGCATGATCGCATTAAACCCAATTGCACTAAACTGAGCGTACTAAGTAGTCAATTTTATTACAAGAAGACTTTTTCCACACATTCGGTTGGCACATTGTGGAAGTGGTAAATATTCTAGGCTTACCAAGTTCCAGCTATGAACTTCTTGCGTCCACAGATATTTGTGCGACATAAGGTCCATATCCACTTGTCTTCGTTATTCCCAAAAGCTGTTTAAGTGCTTGAGGCTAAGTGACGCCTGGGACTACTGAGGCAGCTGTAATGTATTTACCATCTTCATAAGTTATCGTTCAAGATATAGTGGGATTGGACAGTACAGTATATTATTACAGACTCATATGCCTGATCTGACTCAGCCCGTAGCTCATGCAGACCCACGCAATGTATTGAATCTAATCTGGAGATTCAATGACAATCACATAATCCTTCCTGTAGAATCGTCTCGGAAGGACTTGTACCGAAATAAGAAGTGCGTATAGACATGCGGCAGCATGGCTGTCCCGTAAGCCACAAATAATGTCATATCTGACCAATTGTTCACTTCTGATCAACCGCTCATTCGCATTAGACCCCAATTGCCGGGTTCCTGGGGGCAAGCTTCTCACCAGACTGCTTCAAACGCAAGTTCGTTGTCTTGTCGTCTTTGCAGCATATATGTGTCCTCAACAACTCAGACACTCGGGTTCCGTTGACCACCGCGAGCATCCATATGAAGTCCGAATCCGGAGTATCTCAACTCGGTCTCGGAGGACAAGCCACGATCCAGGAACGGCATGCCACCAATCTCATTAAATTAAGTCATCTTGTGCGGACAACGGTAAAGTTTGTTGATATGATTCCGGTGCTGGAAGCGTTTAACGATGGCGAGAAGGGGGTTGCAAGTGTTGTATTACGACGGCGGGCCCTGTCTGATGACGGACGATTAGCATGCGGATTTACGTGCCCGGTTTCCCGGTATTGACATCAGGCGCACGATTTCGTACACTAGCGGACATTTAGTGGATATAATTAGCAGCGGTGGCTCAGCCCCGATTAATCACAATCCATAGAGCACTTAGCGCTCCGATCAAGTAGAAGCTTTACAAGAAATGTCAATGTGAACAAACTCAATGTTATGGCCATCAGGATCGTGCACAAAAGCACCATAATACCCCTCATTATACTCCTTCCTGATACCGGGAGCGCCGTTATCCTTGCCGCCACTCTTAATGGCGACTTGGTACCATTCTGCTACCTCGGATTGCGACGACGCCCCGAATGCAACATGGGTTGAGCCAATGGTCTTCGACGGGTCTGCAAGTGTCAGGCCGAATTCCGCAGCACGAGGGTTGCTAGCCGGGGCGTAGTATACGAATTGATCTGTCCCTGTCAGTATTCTTTTTCCATGCATCATCCAACTACCTCACCCACGAAACATCCAACAACAAGCAATCACAAATATTGAATCAAGCGCAAAAGACATACCATAAGCAAACGAAACAACATATCCGCAAGCAGCAAGCACTGGATCGTAGAATTCTCGCGATTTCTTGATGTCGGACACAAGGACTGCGACGTGGTGGATCGGCATTCTTTCCTATTTTGCTTGAATCAATACAAATCAATCGGGTTCAGTCTGATCGTAGCGTTCGGCAGTGATGGTGGAAATGGACCGAGGAGAAAGGAAATAATGGTGGCTTTATATCATTTTACTGTAGCCCCGCGTCCTAACGCGACGTGCTGACGCTGAGTTTAACTCAACGCGTGTCGGCGACGCGATGTCACATGGACCAATCAAAAGCACCGTATTCACGCTTAACGCGAAAACACTCCGGGCTCCTGGCAATTAACCCAAAATGGAAGAGACTTGCTAGCGTAATCCAGAGGTCTGGTGCAGGCGTGCCTTGAATGGACAGATTTTATATTTTTTGTGGATATTAAATGAGCAATACATACATATGAGTAATACAATACACAATACACAATCACTGATTAATAATCAATACAATATATTTCAGAATAAGATTGACGACTTATTCGCTATTGGACGGATATGCCACGGATGTCGTGTCATAAAATGTTTCCTTTATATTTCGGATACTCACGAATCTGCTGAGAATATTCCCACTGCCGCTTTTATCGTTCGTGCCAGACCGTCGGGAACCTCCGAACCATTGCTGGCCAACCACGGCGCCGGTCTAGAATTAAGGTCGTTAGCGAGCTCGACATGGCACTAAGAGCAAGTTTACTCACGCATTTGTCGTTGATATAGAAATTTCCAGCCGCATTTCGGAGTTTCCTACTAGCTAATTCGACAGCTTCACGCGACTTTGCGTACACGCTTCCCGTCAAAGCGTAATCCGTGACAAGATCAATAGCGTCCATTATACTCTCATACGCCTCATCCTCATATACATACACCGACAACAACGGGCCAAAGAATTCTTGTTGGAAAACATAGTGTTCTGGATCGCTTGCGACCACGATGGTCGGGGACACATAGTAGCCGACCGAATTGTCTGCTGTGCCGCCCACAAGGATCTCGATTTTCTCGTCATTGGCCAGCGCAGTCAAAATGTTTTTGAGTTTGTTGAACGAGTGTTCATGGATGACAGGGCCGATGAATGGCGTCAAAGCGGTGGGTGCGCCCATCGTGAGTGACTTTGTCTCCTCGACGAGTATCTTTTTAAACTGCGGCCAGGCAGACGCAGACACGTACGCACGTGATGCGGCCGAACATTTCTGGCCCTGATACTCGAAGGCGCCACGGACTGTCGATTTCGCTGCACTGGTCACGTCGGCGGAAGAATGGATCAGATGGAAGTTCTTGCCACCGGATTCGCCGACAATGCGCGGGAATGAACGATATTTCGGAAGATTCGCCGCGATTTTCTTGTAAAGTTCTTGGAACACGACTGTGCTGCCGGTGTAGTGTAGTGCTCCGAAACTTCTATATGCAAAGATTAGTGCCGACTAGTATTTGAATCGACAAAAAGGAACGAACCTCGCGGACAAGACTTCGGAAGTGACGGTTTCTGCGTCGCCAGGGATGAAGTTAATGACGCCATCAGGGAGACCAGCCTCAACAAAAATGTTGTACAGCAAATAGTTCGACAGCACAGCATACGGCGACGGCTTCCACAGCACTGTATTACCCATCAATGCAGGCGCAGCGACAAGATTCCCGGCAATGGCAGTAAAATTGAAGGGCGTGATGGCGTACACGAACCCCTCCAACGCACGATACTCCGCCCGATTCCACACTCCCGGGGCAGACTTGAGCGGCTGCTGCGCATACAGCTCCTGCGCATACAGACAGTTAAACCGCAAGAAATCAACCACCTCCGCAGCCGCATCAATCTCAGCCTGATATATGTTCTTGCCCTGTCCGATCATCGTCGCTGCCAACAACTCGTACCGGTACTTCGTCGCGATCAATGCCGCGGCTTTCAGAAACACAGCCGAGCGCACACTCAGCGGCAGGGACTCCCATTTCCTCTTTGCCACTTGCGACGCCACAATCGCCTGCGCAACATGCTCTTTCGACGCCTGGGACGTCTCCGCGACGATCTGTGCATGCCTCGCAGGGTTGACGCTCAGTACTGATGTTTCTGTGAAAATCTGGGAGCCGCCAATGACGAGTGGGATTTTGATCGGGAGCTGCGATTGGATAGACGTAAGTGCTGCTTCCAGCGCAGTTCTCTCCGCTGAATTTGGCGCGAAGGAGTTCTGGGGTCTTAGTTAGCGTCGATCTCGCAGATCCCAGCCGTCATCTCGAAATAAATACTCACAACTTCCTCGTTCTCGATCGGAGGAACCTGGAATGAGCCGTAGGATGCCATAGTTTGTTGAATATCTGAGTCTTGGTGACGAGATCAAAAGTGTGCTGAAATCTGAGAAAATTATGAGTGTCTTTTGACGCTGCGGCGTGACTTTTGTCATGCACGTGCTTACCACGTGATGTTTCAGTTGAGCGGACTGAGCGGAATCGTCTACATATTTAATTATTCTGTTGGCTTAAGATTCTATATATACATCACTTAATTACTAGGCACATATGTTAGATCATTTTATGTACTATTTGATCGAATTGTAGGGCATCATCATGCCGTAATATCAGGGCCCTATATCATGTCAAGGGCTCTTGGGTTAGGGGAACTCAGAAGACTTTCGGGTAGTTAAAATTATGCAGTTATTACGCTCATCAGGATCAGTTTATTGCATCAACAACCAAATCAGCACTCAACCTTCTCTTCCGTCCAGAGTCCTGTTACTTGATGTCGCTCGAAGTCTTCAAGGCACCGGCCACGCCGCAACAGGAAGGTGTGATTGGGACACCGCGTCGGAAGGGGCGATCTTTGCGGACTTCGCTGGCGCGAGTATGTTTCTATTGGTAAGATTTGCTGAGTGTTGGCTAATGTGTTTCTATTTGGGGCGTTAGGGTGGGAGTTCTTTCAAGCAGGTTAGTTGAGATTGTTAAATTTTGAGATTGAAAAGTAGGCTAACACCATCTAGAATGGTACAAGCGGTTTTTTACAATTACAGTTCATCTTGACCAGTGCTAATATTTGCAGACTACGATTACTCCGAATTAGATGACTTCGCAAAAGTATTTGAGACAATCGGCCGGTCGAACGATCCATTTGCAGTCGTTCGCGGTTACATGCGGATCGCGGCAAATAGGTACGACCCGGTCTCTCTCTCGGCACTATTTGGTACTAACTAGATAGGCTCGATAAATTAATATCAACAGACTCTCCACAAGACGAAATCGAGACATGGTCGCTCGAACGACGGACGTGGGCGCTAATCGATATTCTCTACTCATATCGCTCCGCCCCAGCGAAACTACCGCTAAAATTATGGAAGTTGACATCGAACACGATCGCCGAAGAATCGTTTTACCGACAAAATAAGCCCGCGAGGGAAAACTTGCTGGTGATATCGTGGCTGCAGGGGACGTTGTCGAATCCGCCTGGCCCGGAGTTAAGGGGCGTAAAATGGCAATTAACGCGCGCACAGGTTAAGCAGAAGAAAATATCTGGGTTTGGAGTTGGCACGACGACAACAACGGTTGTGAGGATGCTAGACCCGGATGCGCCGTTACGCGAAAACGCGAGTATTCATTCTGAAGACGCAGAGTTTGACCGCGCGCTGTTTCGACATGTCTTTGGACTACTACAGGCCGGAGACTATGAGGCTGCGCAGCAGGTGTGCGAGACCACTGGAAATTATACTATAACAGCGGCCATGAACGGAATGGTCGAGCATCGGGATCCTGTTTTAGACGGAGTTGTGCTAAATCCAGAAGAAACAATCGCGCGGGGTACTAAGCGCAAGGCATTATGGCGGCGCATGTGTCTGCGACTGGCTAGGGCTCCGCAGGCTGACAAATACGAGAGAGCAATATATGGGTTGTTATGTGGTGATCTTGACAGTGTACTATTTGTTTCGGAATCCTGGGAGGCTCACCTCCTCGCCTATGTTCAACATCTCGCCGCGACTGAGATCGAAACATATTTGCGTGCAAACGATAGAATTAATCTCGCCAGCCAAGAGCTTCTGGCGTTTCCACAATCACAGGCTAGGACGATCAGCGACATTCTCAACGGCCTGTCCAGATCGCCATCGCCGATTGTCCGGGCACAGTCAGAGCATCCTCTGCGCCATATCCAGGGCGGGATCATCACCAACGTTGTCGCAAAAATCATGCAAGATGCCCGACAGAAGATGGAGCGCGTGAGAGACGAGATTGAGGATTCGAATATTCTAATGGACGACTCATATTTGCTCCGGGTCCTTGCTCACTTGGCTCTGTTCTTAAAGTCGATAGGTGTGGACGCTGGTGCGGATGAAGACGCTGTTGCTGTTCTCAAGTTTTACGTTGAAGATCTGGCTATTTGTGATAAGGGGCATCTTGCTCCACTGTACGTCGCGCAATTACCAGAAGAAGCCGCGATAGAAGCATATTCGTTCCTACTTGCAGATATTTCAGATCCGAAGAAGCGTGCTGAACAGTTTACCCTGGCCGACAAGTTCGATCTCGACATCCTCAACACTCTAAGGCGGACAATCCAGCGCGTATTTGACGAGCACGAGGACGAATATCCTGCGATCGAGTCTCACACGGAATTGGATCTTACGAATGAATCGCCGGCTGATCAGCAGCTTTCGAATTCGCTATTGTGGTTTGTCGACGCGAGAATGTGGGACGATGTTGTGGATTCGGCAAATGCTTTATATCTCCGATTCCTTCTATCCGGCAAAGTCAAATCTGCAGAAAACCTCCATGCTCAGCTCGCGAATTCTCAGTTATATGATGTCCTGAACGATTTTGAAGAACAAGTCGACTACTCTATGGCAGAGATCGAAGACGCGCACTTCCCGGGCACGAAGTCCCGTGCAGAGTTCCGACAATACGAGGGTTTGGTGCTGGGCGTCGGCCTTATTCGCATGTGGGATGCTGTGTTTTCGGAGAAAGTTCTCGAAGGCGACCGCGCGTGGCGCTTGAAAGCCAAGGATGTGATTGATCGCGTCAAGCCCGCGCTTGTGGACTTAATATGTGGGTGGATGACTGGTGGGGTCGAGGCAGACAAAGTTGATGCCATTCATCGGTTACGAGTTTTGTATATTCCGTATCTTTTGCTTGAACTTCATCGTATTCTCCAAGAGGGCCAGGCAGTTCATAAGAGGTGGGTTGGTTCCGCTGATGCTATGCTAAATATGTTGCTAACCTAAAAAAATAGCTATCCGAAGGACGCGCTGGAATTGGTTAATCTCGTCGCGTCAGAGGAACTTGGTATATACAACTTATTGCTTGAAGGTGATCGGTTAAACGAGTACCTGGTTGCTATTGCGTCAGTCTCATTGGTTGTCGGCTCCGATAGCCAGAATGGTATTTGGAGGGTTTAGATGTAGAATAGTTATGATTAAAACTGTAGTATATTTTAGTGTATATTAGGTGCATATATATCAACTTGTGATATAAAAGACTGATCCAAATGTGATTTGTCATTACTATATCCTATTCATACATGTCGTACAATTACCACCAATCCAAACTATGACCAGAACAAACACCTATCCAAATCCACTGGCTTCCCATCCCGAACGTTCGTTTTTAAAAATACTCCCAATCCCACGTGGGCCGCTTAGACTTGGCAGATATCTCCGCCACAGCCGTCGCCATCGCCCGCCTTCCCTCGCCAACTCGCCAGACCTCATGAGGTGCCTCAACAATACTCCAATTAGTCAAAGCACGCGTGGATTCTGACAATTGTCGCTGATAATCCGCCCAACCTTCCGTATTCTGAATCATATATTGCGACGAAACAACAGCCATTGGGGTTTTCATGGGTAATATCTCCCGCGCCGCGATGATCTCGTATTTGGTGAAGGTGCGCGCCGCGACTTGTTCTTGGAATTTCGCGAGGTTGTATTTCCCACTTGTCGACTGCGAGCGGCCGTAGATTCTGTCTTTCGACGTGCGACCGCCGAAAATCCACCCCATCTGCTTGTCGATGCCGATAGGAGATATAAACCCACGGACCCAATATCCGAAACCGCGCGCGGACGAGCCGACAACAGAAGAGAAGTAGTCTTCGTGGTATGCGTCAACCAGTACGAGACCGTCTACGTCGCCCGCGTGACGAGCGGCGAAAATGCGGGAATAGATAGCGCCGTGGCCATGCGAGACGAGGATCCAGGGACCGCGCTCCCGCAATTGATTGAGTGCATCTGAAAGCGCATCAATTGCCATACCCGCAGACATTGGGGACGGCGCGTTGTCTGAGAATGCAAGACCAGGACGGTCCCAGTAGCAGTAACGATAATTGTAGATCGGCGACTTTTTATCGTTGATGTCACGCTCGAGCCATTCATGCGCGAGTATTTCGGCGGATGTAGAGCCAGCCTCGAGGAAGATGGTCGTTTTGCCGGTGTCATCCTGTCGTCGATTGCAGAACACGTGCACACGGTATTGACCGTCTTGTACATCGACGTATTGACCGGCAGGATTAATGCGTGAATCGTACGCATCGACTGCGATCGAGAGTGTGATCAGGATAACTAGGACGAGGAGCACGATAAATACGATGAGTGCCCACATCACGCTGCACCACTGTCTGCAAGACCTCTGCGCGCGAGAAGAGGACAAGCGACGGCCGATAATGCGCTCCTCTAGACCTTGTCGCGACCGCTCAACCGCGAGATTGCAGGCCAGAACCCATCCGGCAGTAAATATAGTCCACAGCATAACCAGTATTCCAAGCACATTTCCTTCAAGGTGTCGTAACTTCTTTGCACTGAGAATAAAGATGAAGTCAATAAGGAGTAATCCCATCATCATCCAGTTGACAATTCGCTCAGTTTTCGACGGGAGCCCGAACGCGAACAGCGAGACCGCGAGATTGCCGATCGACAAGAGTACCAACATCATTATTAAGAAATTGCCGCCATGAGTCTCGAGTCCGGTGATAGTGAAAAACATAGAGACGAGAAGGAGGAAAAACAAAATCGTGGCAAAAGCGAGAAACAACAGCGACAATCTTCTCATGGTCCGGATCCAGAAATTCCTGTACGGATCCACAGCAGGATCTTCCGCCGAAATCAACAAGCGCGTCCTCTCATCCGTTTCGTCCGGCTCCGGCGTAAGAGCGCGATACTGCTCGTAAGAAGGTCTGTTCTCGGCATGCGTAGGCGGGCTGGCCTTACGAGTTCGCTGCTGCTGTGTTTCCTCTGCGCTTGGAGTGGTCTCGCTCGGCTGAAGGGGATGGTCACCCTCAGACGCGGCCGACTGGTCACGTTGTGAGCTGCTGTTCTTGAACAATCCCATGTCCTCGATAAGATGACAAGTTGTTTGTATTGTCGCTTAATCCGCATTCGACGAACTTTTCAATTCTTTTATGTCTCGCTGTTGTTGAGAATCGATGTTGATCGTTGCGCAAATGACGTCAATTGAAGGCGCAGATCATCACGCGCCTCGGATTAGAGTGCCGGACTGGTTATCGCTTTGAGTGCAGAAGGTAGCAAATGTGCGGCGCTGGAATGAGTTACTTTAGGGACTTGTTAGTAATGACGTCTCTCTCGATATCTTGTGACAATTGAGTTTGGCGTCCTGACAACGTTGATGTTATGTTCAGGGCAGGTACAGCAACGCCATGCTTCCGCCATTTCGTTATTACGCGATAATATTGAAAGCCGGAATTTGTGAGTACCAATATGAGGAATCACCTAAATCCTAAATTATAAATATAAAAACGGAATATTTATTGCAACGATAACTACTGGTAAATCAATACAGACGTAACGTGGGTACAGCGTGGCATTCAATATATCCATTGTAATACAAGCTGAATAATTGTCGTCCGCAAGTGTAGGCGTTGGACTACGCAAAGGGGCCAACTTGAGCCTTCCGGGCGTTCATTGGAATTACATAGAAGTCGGCCATATCAAGTGCTCCGGCCAGAATGCAAGATGCCCTCCCGCCAGAGTTCTCTCATTGCTAGTCCACGGTCTAGTCGCTGCTGTTTTTTTCGCTCGTAGATCAGTCTGACTGCTCGTCTAATCCGAGCTTCGCCATCGCTGAAGTTCGCTTGAGCCAGTGAGATAACATTGTCAACGTCTTCTGAGGTATAAATGAAGTTCCACGTGCTCATGTATGGAGACGTATCAGGATCGACACCTGGAATCTTCTTGTTCGGAATCAGAGGACAGTACACCACCGTGATGCCTAATGAATCAGCAAACGTCCATACAACTCGAGGACAATGCACTCACCTGCGTTAGGAGACCGAAGCTTGTATTCTTCGTCAATTGTATTCTCTTCGTCCGCCAAATGCAGCTCCGCTCTGTCCGTACTCTTTTCCTCTATGCTGCCCGTCCATATGGTGACAGGTCCGAGTGACTTCGCTGCTGCATCAGCAGGTCCTCTAATTTGTTTGCCTTGTGATCTCGACAATTTTTTTCTGCGATCTTTATCCTTCTCCTTCTGGACTTTGTCCAGAGCATCCCTAGTGCTATCCACTTCCTCACTTTCCTCCATCTTTTCTAAATCTTTCTCCATGTCCTCGCCTTTTGGCCAACCAGCTTCCACCGGCCATCCGAGAATTCCACGTCTCTTTGTATAGCCAGCCGTCAGTTCCAGCCACGGCACGTCAGGTATATCCGCTGAAGAGTCAAAAGCGAGAATCATGTCAACCTCCCGTTCCGGCCTAAGGAGAGGATATAATGCCAGATTATTATCCATGCCGGCATCCATCAAGTTTATATCTTTCTCTGTATGGATGCTTTCGGGACAGGATGGCGGCAGATACGACTTCAAGCCAAGTAGATAGTTTGGAATTCCGGCTGGTGCAATTGGATGTACTCCTTTTAAATTGTCGTCGTTCTCCTTAATAATCTTATCTAGCGACTGAGAAATGGATATATCGGGCAACGCCGGCCGAATTTCCTTGTAAAAATGGCTCAAAGTTGCACAAAACGCAGATCCAAAAGTTCCGAGTAACAGCGTCAAGTTGAGCTCTGGAACCGCTGTATCCACGGACACGCCATTGCTCCATTTGCGACCTAAGCTCCACGTTGGAATCCACGCGCAAACTTCCTCGCATCCAACCTCGTACGGTGTAAATTCGAACCACTGGAACCACGACTCACGTTTCTTGCGCTGTTCTATTACCGTATTGTCTGGATGGATTGTGGACTGATCTGTCGCTTCAACTTTAGCTCCTGTTGGCCCGAATTCATGACGGACGGCTGTGTAGATCGGCATTGCTACAGCGCCAGTGTCTACTATACGACGTTGACTCGAGATTTTTAAGTTATCTCTATCAACTATGAGTTCGTTGTTAGGCACGAGCAAACGCGAAGAAAGTAATACGCCGTATATATCTGGTAGTGAAACGCTAGTGTAGTTGTAATGCAGCTTCTCAATGATGCCATGCAGAAGAAACTTATCCGTAGGAGCTGTCGTAAATAGTTCCATAGCAGCAGGTAGAAAAGCAATGTGCACGCCCGTTCGCGCTTTGATATGGTCGATGAGTCTAGTTGCATCGCACTCCGCGAGGGTGTAGAATAATGCCATTAACCACGTAGATCCGCTGACACCCGCGAGATAGGTCGTGCAATCCAACAGTCCCGTTTCCTGCAATGCCATGATATATCCACCAGTCGCAATCATAGAGCGGTAGCCGCCTCCAGATCCAGTAACCGCAATTATCGGAATATCCCTCTCGTCAATGCTCGACACGGGAATATCTAGATATTTTGCCAGTCCTTTCTTTGTAAACTTTGCTCTATTCTTCCGAAATTTGACTTCCTGGTTCGACAGTTGTGGACCTAGCCGTACATATGCCGGAGACCATGCAACCTCGGGGTTGAGTGTGATATCAGCACTTTCCTCTATGATTTCGAATCCTAGGGAGTCATTGCCTTTTGTATCCATGATTGATTGAATTTTCCTCATCCATGTAGGTAGCAAGATAGAGTGGGACATGGAATCCTTCATAGTGTCTACTACAGAATCCCACGAAGTGTCGCCGATAGCAGCCATAGTGGCTTGTAACTGGTTGTAGTATTCGAATAAACTAGGCCATGTACCAGATCCGGTCCCCTTTCTTGGCAGTTCCTCATTCATAATCAGTGACCCGTTATTCTGTAAAAATATAGTTGCTGTACCGAAGGCACCACCTGCAAAGAGAGCGTACGCAGTGCCTTTTTTCCATCCTAGATCAATGAATTTAGTCTAGAATCTGCTTGACTAAGCTTTGATCCGCACCACTTTTTAAAAAGTTAGGACTCTCTGCCATTCTGCCAGACGAACTAAGCCAATTGCCGCGGATCGCAAAATTTATTTTGGTAATATCCCAGTTCACGTGCTTCTTGATAGCAATATTCGTGGTCGCGAGTGCTCGGCCGATCAGTGACCCGGACGGCCTGCCGGATCTAAAACGCAGCATAGTGGCTTCCTACGTCCCAGTTGGGACGATTACTATTGCAATCAATTAATTAATTAATTCAATTTGCAATATTACGATTCCGGGAGTCGATAGTTCGTGCGTGCGAATTGAGAGGATGGACTTTTGGTACGATCTTCCTGATTCCCCGTTCAAATTCGGCAATCGGTATATATGGTTAGGGCACATACACTCTTAATGCTGCCTCTGAAACACCACTCTAGAAAAATCCCAACAATGGTGTATATTTATTGATCAAAGCACTTCATGGACGGTAAGACATAACAGTGTGATATCTGCACCATTATGTCAGAATATTGCGCGATACTTCGCATGGAACTGGATTTTAGATCGCTATGTGTCTATAGTTGCAATAATCTACTCACGCTCCATAACTCTAACTTTATTGCCAATTTGTCCCATCCTACGATTATTCGCCGTTTATCGGCAAGCTGGCGCTCTACGACCGCGATTATAGCCAAGTAGCAATGATAGGTCACGATATATAGAACCTGCTTCACTGCTTGGTCCTCGTTGACATCAGGAATTTAGATTAGTCATTCCGTCTCCAAACTGAGCGGTTATCCGTGAGTGTGCGTTACATCGGCACTAATTCCTGGACTATGGCGTTCCATCCGTCTATCAACTATGGGATAGTTTTGACGAACTTGTTGTGCTTGCCGTGATATCAACCGCCGTTCTCACCAGATGTTTGGAGTCTAACTTGTTTCTGTATTGCGCAGATGAGATTTCAAGGCGTTTAGGCGAATTGTCGCACGAACATGGGAGTTTTAGCGGTAGCTGTTGTTCACCGTTGATCCTGTATTCGCTCTTCAGGCAATGTCTCGGTGTTAGATACCGTCTCAGGACTGCTTACTCGCATTTGGACTTGGTACTTGAAACCGGCGGAGTAAGAAAGTGAGAGCGTTTCGCAATCGATGCAACAAAGATGGACGGATAGTTCCCTATTTAACGCAGACATTATTTTGAGTATCATTTTTTACAGTATTTGTGCCAGCTGCGGAGGCGTCACAGGTTGGCCGGCGATTTCCTAATGAACAGTACCTACGTACATGTGAAATTGCTGGTCCTTGTTGTTCTGATGATACATATGTGATGGCGCTGTGAATCAGTATGTTTGAAGCCCAATCCAAGACTGTCTCTGCTATTATTTAATCTCGCTGCAGTATCCACTATATGCCTGTTTATAGGAATAGACTGTTATACTAATTACTAGCGACGAGTAGAAGCAACCCTTAATGTTCGCCATAATTCCTTGCCCTCATCAGTAATAGCGCTCAACCTTTGCAGGACATCATTGATTTCTTGGTCAGCACAGAGACTGTATGTCCACGTCTCCATACTCTTGTCCTGAAGTTGCCAGGTCGTGAAATTATTGTGATGAACTTGCACGCGACGGGCGTAGCCCGGGCGGATCATTGAGATATGATCACGCGGGTCGGGATAGTTCGCTTTATGTTCGGAAAGTGATTTGGTGCTTTCCACATCTGTGTCTGATTGTTCAGCGAACGGAAGCGGAGTTTCATCGATAACTGCCTCTAGTAGTTCTAGCGAGGAGAATAAGTTTGATAGAGTGAGGTCGAGTTGGATGTATTCTTGCACGGTTGTTGTGTTGCTTGTGGGCATTGTCGACGCGGTGTCCTTGTCTGACGATGTTATTGATGTATTGCGGGACATTCTGATCTCGATAATAGCTGGACAGCTACAGAATACTAGCTAAATATAATTAAAGATCGGTTGCTACACTATTTGCGTATGTATTTAGAATCTAGAAACGGACTGGAATGCTGCCGATGTTTACAGTCGAACCTCTCGCTGTAAATAATTTTGTCAAAACATAAATATTATCCTGTCAAATTTGTTATTTCTCTGTTTTCAAGGCTTGAATAAATATAAGTTTTATTAAATAGTAATTGATAGGAGCAAACATGGATTGAGCTCTCCTGCCGTATATAAATGCGGACGTACATACAAATGCTTGAAATGCAGCAAGCTGCTATAAGGATTACTCCTGTTTGGGTTTAGTTCATACGTCCCGGAATATTAATGGGAGGCATAGACGGATGGCGCCAAATTGTGGAGTTATCGACATGACGAAGTCAACCGCTCTATCTCAGCCTCGACTTTACAACTCGATACGAACATGTCAAGGCCGGGCATGATCCGCACGCCAACAAACACTCTCCCCAATGGCGCATCCTCCATGTCACTGCCCGCGACATCTGCATCCACGGTCGCGCTGGAACAGGCTCTCAAAAAAACAGATATACTTGCACAGCACATCGCGGTATCGTTGGCACGATTAGGGGGTGCCAGTACGACCATAGAGAACGCCATAAAACCAATTTCGGGGTCGACACAGACCTATACGAATATTTCGAAAAGTGAGTCAAGCCTGAGTAGAATGAGATTGTGGTCTGACGGGGGTAGATGTGGAGGCGACGGTTAGCGAATTGGAGGTTGTGCGTTCGTATCAGGCCGTTTTCGAGGAAGAAGAGCCGCGGATACGAAGAGGCAATCTCGAGGTTGTCGAATACTCACAAAGTATATCTCGCTTAAAAGCTGCGATCAAGTCCTTGGAAGGGTCCCCGCTCAAAAGTTCGCAGCAAGTGACGCTGAGAATGAATCAGCTCATCAACACAGCAGTGTCAAACGTACGCGACCGATATCGCAAGGCATTGATTGGTGTATCACCGATTTCAAAAGGTGACAATAATGTGGAGTTTGTTACGGAGATTCCTGAGGCGACTATCAAGGATTTGTCGATAATGGTGGACTTTTTTATGGTGACGGACGCGTCGGCTGCGGCGCCGATATACGCGGACATCAGAGGGAAGTATATTATGCATAATTTGTCTGTTTTATCTGAAACGGCGATCAAGACGGAGATTAAGCGTGTGAATGGGTTTTATCGGAAAGGAACTAGCTCGTTTAAGCTGTATATGGATACCTTACTGAAAGCGATGGTGGTATGTCATTCTGATGCGAACAAATCACGCGCAAAGCTGACAGTGATAGGCTGAGGAGAAAATAATCAGGAAGATATTTAAAGCAACAGCGGACATTCAAGGTGCCCTCACGGCGACTCTTAAAGACCTCGAGAAATCATTCCAGGCAGCCCTGCAAGCGATCAATATAGTGATTCGAAAGAATTTAATTACAGACTGTTTCTACGCATTTGATGTAATTGAGCAAATCCACGCGGCGTCTGGAGAGCTCTTGCTCGCTACGGAAAATCCATTATTCAATCTCGAATCCTGCAGCAAAGAGCTTCGCAAAACAGCACAAGATTCGTTCCAAGAAATACTTCGCCATATCGAAGCAGTTGTGAGCGGGCTGCCGGGCTTGCCAATCGACTTTGCGGTCCTTGACATCACGAAACAGGTCATGGGTTGGGTCATGAGACTTGCTGACTACGATACGACGCTCGCGTCACTTTTGATTCCACTTGGTTCGCCGGCGGCGTGGTCGTTGAGATTGTCATATCAGTCCACGTTTAGCACTGCGACAGGAAGTGGCACGCCGAACAGCTCGTATATGGGCACGGAGATTCTGTCACTTTTTATTTCAGAAATATTTGACGACTTGCTGGTCAATATTGAAGCCAAAGCGCGAGCGCAGTACAAAAAAGTAACTCGCGTTGGTCTACAGGTTATTGCGAACTTGTTGTACGTCGAACGGGCGGTGCGGTCGTCGACAGTAGTATTGGCGGTGCTGACATCTGGAACCGGGGTTGACCGACTGGACAAGGTCCGCAAGCGCGCGTTGAATATGTTTTTGGATGGATGGAAAGTATGCGCGTCGTATTTGATGGACGTCACAATTGTCCGATCCGCTAGCACTGCATCCGGCGGGAAAGGTATCATGAGCTCGAAAGATAGGGATGTGATTAAAGAAAAATTCCGCAATTTCAACACGACTTTTGAGGAACTCATTGCTAAGTTTAAGGAATATAATTTCGCCGACACTGAGCTGCGACGGTATTTGGCCAAAGAGGTCGCGTTTGTTTCGCCGCTTTATCAGCGGTTTTACGAGAAACACAAGTCCGGGGAGTTTAGTAAGCATACGGAAAAGTACATCAAGTATAACAAGTTGCAACTTGACCAGCTTCTAGCTTCTCTTACGTGACGTCGATTACTTGTATTTAAGCTGTAAATTGGATTGATTGGCGTTTGGATGTTTGGACTGTATGATTGGACTTGATGATTGGACAAGCAATAAATTATACGCACAGCTATGCACAATACTGATTAACTACAACAATGGAGACATTTTATCTTTGGCCACATTCATATCATATCGAAACCATAGTTTAGTTGCTCCCGGCAAGGAAGAACCACTTGTCAATCGACGAGTCGATTGGCGCCGGGGCCAAGTTGTCAGCAGCAGGGATGCTGAGGGAGACAATGTCTGTGTAGCCAGATGTGCCAGGGAGAGTGGTATTAGTTAGCGAAATGCCCTTAGGTTCAGTTTTGCCCTCGATGAGCTTCTTCCAGGCTTCCGCGGTCTCGTGGACAATTTCCATGGCGTACTTCTTGTTGCGGCACTCGCCTGAGAAAGCAAAGTGGTTCTCTGGCTTGCCGTCGGGCATCTTGTAGATCCGGAACCATTCGTTGGTGGCACGGAGAAGGCCGGGAAGATACTTCTCGACGTCCTCGATATCGTTTAGCTTGGGCGCGAGCGGATCACGGACGTCAATCGCGATGATTTTCCAGTCCGTCTCACCCTCGTCGAGGAGCGCCATGACACCGAGGACCTTGACCTGCTTCACCTCGCCCGGGTACGAGACCTGCCAGCCTATTTCGCACACATCCAATGGGTCGTTGTCGCCGGCGGCGTGAGTGTCGGGGTGCTCGACGTTCGGGTCCTCCCACGTCTGGGGGAGAGCGCCGTAGTTGTGGATGTAGCCGTGGTGCGGGAAGCAATTGCGGACGTAGCGCAGCTTGCCCTTCTTGATGTCCTGCTTAATCGGGTTGAGAGTCTCCTCCTTCGAGATCTCGAGCTTCGCGTTCGTCCAGCGGGGGACCTCGACAATCATGTTAAGCACGGTCTTCTGTTCGTTGGCGAAGAGCGGGATATCATGGAAGGGCGAGATTGGCACGCCGTCCTTCTCGATGAACAGGCGGTGCTCGAGCGTATTGGCAGCACCAATTGTGCGGGTAGTGTAGCCGGAAGCCATTGCGAGTGTGGATAAAGTGCGAATGTGAGAAGGCACCTGGAGAAGGCGATTGGCGACTGATACGGCGGTGCGGGAGCGGGCAGCCATACATTTATGTCCCTTGCGGCAGAAGTTTTATCACTTTTGGCGAGGTGCACGCTCCCCCTGGCGGCACAGTACAAAAGCCTTACTAAGCGCACATCTGTACAATAAAGCTGTGGTTGTGGTTGTAATTGCGCGCGGACTGGTGTTTAGTGGACCAACGGAACAATTCAAATTCACAGAATGGAACACGTATATCTCAGAACGATCACGTGCTTTGCGGACTCTGATGTGGAAATTCGAACGTACGCACATAAATATTGTTGCCCTAACCCGATCAAATTCGACAATGAAAGAATTTGCTTAGAAAATCAAAACCCAGATCTTAATTGAATTCACGACAATAACAATATGGACGCCTCAGAGGAACCTACGGTTCCTACAGCCGAGCAGACCGTCGAACAGGCTGTGGGATCCGCTACTCCTGCTGTTGAGAAGGAGAATGTCGAAGCAACAGAGGTGAAGTCTGCAGAAGAACCAGCAGATGACGAGGCTCGAGAAGAAAGCACGAAGATTACCAGCGAAGCCGCCGAAGCTTCGACGAAAGATGACAAGAAAGAAAAGCATGGGAAGAAACATAACATCATTTCCGACGCATCTGTCCTCCCTCATAGCTCCGACTCGGCGGCAATTCTGAAGCAAGTCGAGTTTTACTTCTCCGACCAGAACCTGCCAAAAGACAAATTCCTCTGGACGACCGCATCGGCGAACGAGGGCTGGGTCCCGATCAGCACGATCGCGTCCTTCGCGCGCATGCGTCGCTTCCAACCGCTCGACGCCATCGTCTCTGCGCTCTGCCAGAGCGAAGAATTACTCGAAGTGTCCGATGACAGGGAAAAGGTTCGGCGAAGAATCCCGCTGAAGCAACCCGCGCCGGAAGAAAAGGCGTCGGCGTTTATGAGCTCGGTGTACGTTAAGGGTTTTGGCGAGGAGACGCCGACTAGCCAATTTGATATCGAGAGCTTTTTTGAGGGTTTTGGATTTGGTGTGCGACAGGTACGGCTTCGACGCGACGCCGAGAGGAAATTTAAAGGTAGTGTGTTCGTGGAATTTGCGAGCGTTGACGAGGCTGAGAAATTCATTGCGCGCGATCCGAAGCCACAGTGGAACGATGCCGAACTTGAGATCATGAGCAAGAAGGCGTATGTCGACATGAAGGCCAATGAGGGAAAGACCCGTTCGAGCAAAGACAAGCGTCCGTTCGACGCGTTCAGAGAAATGAACAGCAAGAAGCGCAAGGCGGAGTCTGATACCGAAGAAGGCAAACGGGAGACAAAATCCGTTCGCGGTGGTCGTCGTGGTCGTGGTCGCGGCAAGCGTGGCCGTGGACGTCGATGAATTTATGATCTAAAAATCTTGACATGTAGTGTATTGTATAATGCTTAAAGTAATGTTACAAGAAACTATCCACTATCGTAGCACTCCTACACGATGTACTAATATTTTGTACCCCGTCCACCACGCTGAAACTGCCCCCCACCACGACCAACGTTTCCACCGCCTCGATTCCGATTAAAACCTCCCCGTTGGCCGCTACTGCTGTACTGACGGTTATAGCCGCCACGTTGCGGCTGGCTAGATTTCCGCTGTTCCTCGCGCTGCTGCTGATTCTTCTCGCGTGCAATGTCGAGTACCTCGTCTGGTACCCGCAGGTATTTTATCTGATTCGTTAGCAATTCCCACCGGGTCTGGGATGCAATATGTCGACTCACGTTATTACCCCGCACGTAGCATTCAGGAAGTCTAAAAAAACGCGTGCCATCCTAGCTCATTAGCCTCATTCTGTGAAGTCCACAAATAGATCGAGATCAACATATAGTAATGACATCGGAACATCCAAATACATACGGAATTAGTCTGGACGACCTCCTTGAGTGTCAAATTCATCCACGCATCGCAGTTGACTAAATGCCCGTTCAACGTCTCACCGGACTTGAGCTCGACTAGCATCGGGTGGCCTTGTGATGTGTTGAGGAGTGTTAGCGGGAGCTGTTGTGAACTGTTAGTTTTTGATCGAGGACGAAGGCAAGGGGGATGGACTGTATACCATTTTTTTCCTGTAAAAGAAAACCGGCTAAGTTTGCAATGACAGATAATAAAAAGACCGACAGAAAGTATTTTCTATCTTTTGTTGATCGACTATCGTATGCAACTGTATGGTGGTGAGTGATTCGCTGAAATTATTGAGCTGCTCTGTCAAGGAATCGATCGAGAGGCGGCTCAAGTTTTGAGGTGATCACGTGCCCGGGATTTCATATCCGCAACTGTAGAACTCCAGCTGGTGAACTGAGAGTAAGTTTTACAACTTTACTACTTCACACTTTAATGTGCAGTTCGATACGAACAGAAATATATACAATTTATTCATCACATATATACACTCGCAGCAGCCGGTAAGCTACGGCGGGTAACTGTAATTAACCCCACAATAAATTAATGAAAGTAACTCCATGACCAATAAAACACATGAACACCGTGCCATTCACGAACCATAATTACCCTCTCAAAGTGATTACTGCAATTCCAAAACGAAAACATCACATTGACGTCTCTATTTCATTAGAGGATGCGATTCCGAGGTGTCGTATTCGGATTCGAACGACAATTTCCCATCCTTGTGGGGACCGCCATCGATATCGTGCTGCATGCTGCGGCGCTGGTCGATGAATTCCGCGAGTTCCTTCTCGCTGATGGCGACGTCCGTCACGATCAGGGTCTGGTAGCCTTGCGTCGGCATAAGACAGTAATTTGCGTAGAAGTCAGCAATGCCGATGGCAATTAGGACGACGATAGAGCCGGTCAGAATGCCGATCAGAAGCGGAAATGCAATCGTAAATAACGAGTGAGCGATGCCGTTCATCATACTCGTCGCGCTTTCGTTGCGACCGCCCTTGTGGCGATGGCCGTGGGCATATTTGTGCTTATCCTTTCTCCTATGCGAATCTTTGCATCCTTTATTTAGTTTATCCTTGTGCGCCTTTGTTGATTTGTGCTTCTTACCGGTGCCGGAGGTGGTAGAATATAATATCTTGCTGGCTGCATCAGATACAGAGGACTTCGCTGAACGCGCAACGTCCATCAATCGGCACCAGTACTGGTTTTCGCCAGCACAAGCAGTCTCTCCAGCTGCTAATTCCACGGGTAGATTTTCGACATCGACGTCAAAAACGTTGCTGTCACTCGACTCGACGCGAACAATCTTGCCAACCTTGCTAAGCTTGACGTTTGCATTAAAGACGTCTTGCTTCAAAACCCGCTCGCCATTTACTGCGTTCACGACCATCGCGATCGTCACACGTTTAGCGCCATTGGTGAGAGGAGCCACGGCGAGTGCAATGTCTCCAACGACTTCGTCCAGGGGCATCGAGCGAGTAATCTTGTCGCGGGTGGAGTACGAAGAAATCTGCCCAGTACCAATCGGATCCAAACGGACGGGTGCGTTTGCAGATGTAAACTGGTGTTCAGCTTCAGTTAGATCATACTCGTATATCTGTATCGGTTAGCAGTCTCAGAAGTGGCCCGCGTCAGATAGGTAAATGAGCTCGTAAAAGTTAAGAAATATCTCGGAATGCAGCGGGCATATTCCAATCGTGTGGCAATCTGACCTACTTCTGCAGAAATCACATGATTCTGACTAAGTCATTGACCAAATGTCATTTCTCAAATATTGCTCGCAAAATACCAGAACCGGGAAAAACTAGCACACAGGAACCAGTTGCTCTTCAGTATGTATCGAAACAACTTACCAACGAGGTAGTTTTCTCGACGATGAGGTCGCCGTTGGAACCAGTCAAATCATCGAGTCTTCCAAGCAAGTTAGTCTCCAATACAAGGAAGCACGCTAAAAGGCGTATAACAAACAATCTCACCTTTCGATACGGACGCGGAAGAGATCACCTGAATCCGACACTGAGTTGGACAAGTGTACAACCTGTGTTAATGAATATGACTAGTCAATATCTAAGCAACGACGATCTACATTAGGACTCGTACTGTCTGGGCAGCTGCCAGCGAAAGCAACGGCAAATTATGCACTATTTGGTATAGAAGGCGCATTACTGAGCGTTTTTCGACGATATGGAGAATATGTTACAAACCACAACGAGATGTGACGGAGGATGAGAAGGAGGGAAGCGGCGAGCGAGGAAGACATTTAACTATCGGCGCGGCGCATACGTTCCGTATCCTTGTCAACTTCCAACCCACATCGCGACCAGGTTAATAAATTTGGGTCAGCGTAAATGCAGTGATTGACAGAGTGAGTTTCCTGACCCGATTTTATAGCGTGTCGGTGATAGCCCATAGCCCTAACCCCACGCTTATTAACGGGTCGGTGTTGTGTCAGTCTTGCGGCATCCAACAAGGACAAAGTGCTCTAAGTTGCAACGCTATTTTGCAACCATGGTATTATCCAGAGTCAGATAGCACCTACACTAAAGATTTGCCATTCCGAAATGCCGCGGGCCGTCAAAGGTGAGTCTATACAATGTATTGAAATCTGACGTACTGACATAAAATCTAACAGGCGTCCTTGTCGAGTGGTGAGTCGCCAGTTGCATTTTAGCCTACACCGATTGACTCTCTTAGTGACCCATCCATTAAGGCGCTCATCATCAGCCTTGACTCAAAAAACCACAATATCGTTCTCGCAGTATGTCTACTTCAGTTTGTTGTAACTCATAAGCGAATTACTGACAGATAAGGACCTCGACGACGAGCATCTTGTCATAGAGGAGCGCATGGTCGAGTATGTCAAGCGCGAACTAGATTCCCAGCTGGCGGAGAACACATTCAAACCGGCAGAGCTCGACGACATACGGCGGAAGTAATCAGTTTGGACATTTATGGATTGTACGCGGAAGACATTATTCTATACGGCGTTGGTGGTTATATCAGTTATAAAATATTTGTTCATCTCAACATGTTCATGCTCGTTGGCGACAGATAGTCCCTATCGGGTATGTGCGATGGTTGTTTGCCATGCCATATTCCGCCGCTTCCCAAGTTTCACGTATCACCCTGAATGCCGGTGGTTATCGTCATGTTGAATTGATAGTCAGTAATCCATATTCTGTACTTGATTCAAACCGGACCGCGCGCAACAGTCCTAGCGAACTAACGAACGGATACGTCGAATTCTTGTCGAGTATCCACTATCACCTTCACGCCTTCCCAAAAATATCAGCTTTCACATCAACCACCATCTCAACAAGGACAGAAATTATCGTCATTCCAGTTCACCGCGACTCAATGACCATTGCCAATCTGAAGCTCTTCAGACTTGAGGACAGAACCCATCCACCGCCCATTGGCAACAGCGATCGCCAGCGATTGTGCGCTGAGCTACGAACGAACGCCATGCATCTGCTGACAAACAAAGATGTAGAAATAGATTTCCTAATTAGATTAGGGTACTGTTACATATTCATTCCTTCGCAATCCCGCCCCTTGTCAATTCGAATTCTGGACTGTGTGACCGAAGGAAACCTAAAGGTGGGTTTCGATGAGATACAGATGAGAGCGGGTAATTGCACCTGACTACATCAGCCTTCACGGACCATTTACGCACGTTCACAAGTCCTGGAGGACCGTATGAGCCTACTTACATTGAAATCGCTCGGTGTTGAACCGTAACACTTTGCAATCTAACGTACAGATTTGAGGAGGCTAGTGTCCAACGTTCAATAGCCATCTAGTGCCGTCAATGCCTCTTCATTTTCTTTTCACGCATTTATCTTCTTAGGTTACATTTCAAAGCAACTAGGAACAGAAACGATAACACTAAACCATTCGTGGCTCAGAACAGAGGCGAAGGGATAAAGGAAACGCGAGTCCATAAGCCTGAAAGTGAAGGATTTAATAATATTAGAAATATGACTCTGGCTCGGCAGGTAATCGTTCCGCTCGTGAACTCTCGAATTAGAATGATGTTTTCTCCGCCAAGTCTTTAATTGCTGTATCATAGATAATACTAGTACAACTTAAAAGACAATAAAATTAAACAGCGCACGTGTAATTATAGCCACATACTACCGGATAGAAAAAACCAAACTATTAAACTCCGTAAATTCGCCTGCACAGTATCCGAACATAGAGCCTCTGTAATACTTCGTAATCCAACCAAATAATCGTACAGCAGATTTACACCACATTGTCTAAAACCTAACTGCTTTGAACAGACGGTGAGGTGAAAATACCGAGCCAGCTACTTCGTTTTGCAGACCCTTTGGCGGCTGTCGACTTTTCGGCGGGCCCTTGTTGTGACGGTAACGGTGGTGAATTGAATACTCGTCGAGGAAAATCGGGCATGGTGCCGTTGCCGTCAGGTTTCGGTGAGGTTATACCTTCCGACAACATAAGGGGTAGAAGTGATTTCTGACCCCCAGAAGAAACGCGACGCTGGCTGCCCCCGGAGGGAGACGTGCTGCTCGGCGGGTAGCCAGCAAAGCTTGGTGATGTGGACGCAACTGATCGGGGTGAAAGAGTACCTTGTGATAAGTATGCTCGACTACGCTCATCGGTAGAAGGCGATGCGGCTCCGAAATTGATACCAATACCAATGATTTTCTTCTGACCGCGTTTGTCGGCTAGCGTTTTGGTTGGAGAGCGAGTCCCTTGTTTCGATCCTAGCATCGTACGAGACCGTTGTTTGCTTTCTTTGGTTGGTGACGAGTGTTCTAGAATGTGTTCCAGCGCCTTGTTATCGAGCAGCTTCTCGACTATGCGCTCGATATATGTTGCCATCGCAATGTTTGACTCGCGGAGTTCGTGATTCTCTTTTTCAAGATCTTGGAACGTTAGTAACTTGTTGTGATATGGTTGCGCAGCTTCAGGATACACACCTTGCGAGCAGGCTTTGGCCGGCGATGAGGCGAGAATCTCCTCAGCTAACGTCGAGGCGGCCTTGAGGTCACCCAAACCGAGACGATCTTGGCTCTCTGGAAATTCGTCTACCGCCACCGACTCACTTGACTCTGACCGCGCTTTCTCCCATACTAACGACTCTAACTCTGTAATCTCGTTGAGTAGGTTTCCGTTCTGTATTCGTGCATCGACCAGATCCTGCTGGAGTTTTCGCACTTCTTCCTCGCACGTCTTTTCGGATGCAATGGTTTTGAGGTGTAAGTCGGCGAGATCTATTCGGAGACTCTCTATTTCCTTTTCATATAGGAGCTTATCGACATTGCTTAATTCTACGGTAGTGATGGACACGCTTGACTCGTCTTCTGTGGGAGGTCGAGGTATAGCGATGTGGTGCGCTAACTGCCTCTCCTGTTCCTGCAGGCTCTGCTGCAATTCCGCAACGCTGCGTCGCTGTTGTGATAAATTAATGCTACAATTCTAAGCAATATTAGGAGACCAAACATGCCTCAAGTTCCAGTGCTTCATTCAAATTGGCGATCTCATTTGCGTTCTCAAGACGTAATTTCTGAGCCTCCTCCTTCATATCCTCCAGCTCGATGTCCCGAGTGTGTATCTCCGCCTCCTGAACTTCATGTAACCGCTCGATTTCTTCAATCTTTGCATTAAGCCGAGCCAATTCGTTCTCATATCTGTCGATTTGCGACTGATACTCGTCCAATGCTGTCCGCAACTCTCCTACTGTCTCCTGGTCATTTGAAATCGCCTCCGCGAACGACATGCTTTCTAAGATTCAGCCAAGACACGGATCGTCTGTTTGCATGTACGTATACAAAAATTACCGATATATATGAGTACTGTGAGGCTGTGTTGTGGTGTTAAGATGGAACGGAACGTGAGAGCCACACGCAGCCTCGACGCAACCGTGCGGCTTGTGGGCAACTAAAAAGAAACCCTAGCCCATTGCTGGCCACACAGCTATTAAGGGAGGCCGGGGAAAGCCGCCCCATATTGTTGTATCTACATGGGGCTGGAGACTTGATGCCTGTGAACCATGAACGATAATATATTATGGAACACCCTAACAACCGAATGCAATTTCGATTTGAAATTTGATCAAGTTTCAGTCGTAGCGCTAGGCTTGGAACTATAATAGACAAGACAAGAACCACATCTCGAGGAATTGTGATGCGGGAGGCTCATAATTGCCATATGCTAATCTCAAGGACTAGCCGGACGTTGGCAATTTACATTGCTGTTACTTTTGCTTGGAAGGAACTGTCTCCAACTGGACGAAACAATCGTACTTGGATCCCCTTTAGAATTGTCAGGTCTTACAGTAGTATATCTTATCTTCCTGCATCTGTTCGGGCTAATGAGACGTAATTGATATTCCTGACGCGTCTCACTGTTTGCTAATCAGAATTTATCCAACTCTTCACCCATAGAGTTAGCTACCTTTGCCTCGTTGCCACGAATATTGTTGTCAACTAAAAGCTGTCGCGCGGCTATTTTCAAGACCTTCGGTATTCTCCGATAATGACTTCCAGATGGATCCCGTCGGACCCGATTGCGAGCCAATCGTTGTTCTCTGCCTGAATCATCGTTCTTCTGCGCTCTCGACAGAGACAATTTCAGTTGTCGAACACGACAACTGATCAAATTACTTATTTATTTTTGCGAAGCTGGCTGGTTGGCGACAAAGGAGACGAGACAACACAACCATACCTCCGAAAGTGACGTCATGACCGGAGGCCAATACCTCTGGATGTTATTCTAACCTCAGTGCCTTTAATCTTGCTCCCGCTCTCCTTCCTTATCTTCTCTCGTACCTTTCGCGCTGTCCTTCGTCCCATGTTTTCCCTCTTTAATCTTAAACAAACTATCCAATGTCCTCTGGCCCTTCTGCTGCGTCGTGTCCTGCACCTTCTGCTCTTTCAGCACTGGTGGCAGCCCCTCCACTCTGCGCTTCGCATCCTCCAATAACTCCACCTCCCGCTTTCGCTGCCCCATCACCGTGCCAATGGACCATTTCTCACTCGCAGCGTTTTTGTGCGCAAGTTTGTATTTTGAGCCCGTCAAGTGCGTGGAGTAAGTGTTTGCATCTTCTTTTCGTACATACTCAAATCTAGTGTCAACTTGAATCCGGAAATAAATGTTACAGACGGGAAGAGAGAAGACGTACCTGATGCGCGACAATCAGCCAATGATACTCCGTCCCTACGGGCGCCCCGCTTCCCTTTGGTGCATTCCTATCCCTTCTTTTCGTTGTCTGAAAGTCAACCTTCCATAGGTCCGGCTCAAGCTTCGTCTCCTTCCACACACCCTGATCATAATTCCATGTGTGTGACCCCCCGATCGCCATTCCCGCATAGTATTGCCCTTTGAACGTTTTAAGTTCATCGTATCCGCCTGCAAAGCGAGGTTTGGTGGATATGATTTCGGGGAGTTCCTCTTCGTCGAGCAAGGCAGGATCCATCGATTCGATGTTTGCGTTGGAAATCTCGTCTTTTATGTGTTCAGTTAGGGTGGTGGATTGTGATATGTCAGAGGAGATGGAAGTGGCCGCTGGTGACGGAGGTTCATTAGCGGCGGCCTCAAATTCTGGCTTGATTGTCGCATCCTGCTTTGCACGTTTTCTAGGAGGCATAATCTCTGTACGCTGTAATAAATGGAAACTAGAATTGACAGAATGGCATTCTAGCTCGTAGTTTGGAGAGCATAGTTATGACGTAATCCCAATTTTCAGGGGTAGGGCTTTGCGAGTCGCGGTCGGGGTTGACGCAAAACCTTCCACTTCACCGTTTCTATCATTATGATATTATATTTTGTCTAAATCCACATGGGAACGCATAAGGTTTAAGCACAATCTAAATTCCACGTCGGAACTTGCCGTTGTATACACCAATCTTGTCCGAAGTCTTTGGCAGCAGTTCAACCTTCCTCGGAATCTGACTTCACTCTATCGTCTTCCCGATCGATAGCTAGCTCATCCGAAATGAGCGATTATTTGCCGTTGAGGCCCATTTACTGTAATCATGCCACCATATGGTAAGATCCATTGGGGATCAGTATGGCCAAAATCGACGTCAAAAACAATCATTGCATCAGGATTATAATAGGCAAAAGCCTTGAGAAAAGCTTCACGTTGCTCCTGACGATACTGCATACGCTGCTCCGGGGTCGGCTGTATTTGTATATTCGATGCCTTCGGGCGAGCGACAAGTACGGCGGGAAACTGGGCCAGCAGTCCTCTTTCCCCGGCATTACGCAGCGTGCGGTACACGTAGGCGGCTGAGGGCATCTCTTCAGATGTCTCAAGCAGCAAAACACAACCTGAGTAGTCGGCCGGATTGTTCCGTATCCAACGATTTGCTGCCAAGTTCCAATCCAAAATTTCGAGATTGCCTCCCCAGCTAGGACCTGTGATAACTCGATCCGGTTGGTGCCAGCCCCATCCACCCGAGGCCTGGATCGGACTAGGTGATGGGCCATTGGAATCACTCCAAGCTGCATCATTCCAGTCTTGCTCATCCTCGCTGAACTCAGTGACGGGTTGCAGCTCAAGATCACCACCACTGAAGAGCGCAGCGCACAATGATTTCGTGGAGAGTGGATGAAGACCACCTGGCCGCGCAACGTGCACCATGGTCGAGCCGCCATGGTAGCTACTAATCCCTAGATTCCAGAGATAATTAAGCAAGTTGGTGTTGTCGCTGTACCCAAAGAAAGGCTTTGGGTTCTTCGCGATCATGTCACTGTCTAGGAATGGCAATACCGTTATCTGGTCATCCCCACCAATTGTAGCCATAATGGCTTCAATACTTGCGTCTGCAAAGGCGGCATTGAGGTCTGCTGCACGTTCGCGAGGCGTTGCCCCAACCTGTCGCGTTGTCGGATATTCGACCGGGATAAGTTGAAGCTCGCTCTGTAACCGCCGCATGGCTAGGTCGTGCACATGGGGGAACAGTCCAGGTGCGCCAAAAGAAGGAGATACAATGGCGACTCGACTTCCAGGTCGGAGCCTTCTTTGGCTGGCTCTCAAACTTGGAGGCATTTTGGAACCCCTCGGGAAAAATGAATGCAAATAATCTGCGAGTTAAGTAGGACAACTTGGGTGTGTTTATATTTTACCTGGTCAGGATTACTCACCTTGCCAGCTTTTTTCTCCCCAAAATATACCGGAGTTAGCAGTTGGACAGAGCGTCCTCACTAGTTTTGAACAAAGTCATGATGTTATTTTGGGGCCAGGCACCGTTACTCAGTATTTCCAGGATCAAGTTTATTGCAAGTTGATCAGACTTTCAATATTTGTGTTTCTTCTATAGCCTTCCTGCGTCATGCTCTGGCTAGAGTAGTCCAAACGACGACAGAAACTACCACGACAACAGCCCCCATTACCGTTCTGGAACAGCGTTTCGTACCCTGAACCTTCCTCTTCTCTCGACGCCAACGAGTGGGGTTCGGAGACAATTGCCCGCGGTTGGGCCAATTGCCTGTGGTGGTCTTCCCATGCTGAGGTCCACGATGAACTTAACTGATCGGTGGATGAAAATGAAGTGGAACGATCAGCAAAGAGGCTGAAGTTATTTCAGTCCGCTAAGGAGCCCACGGCGAAGGCCAAAAGGTACAGATTGTACCCCACCGCAGAGGATAAGAAGATCCTGGTGAAGTGGATTGGGGCGGCACGTTGGACATACAACGAATGTCTGCGCGCCATAATGAATGAGGGGGTCCCTAGATCGAAGAAGGCGTTGAGAGCGAGGGCGATTAACAAAGAGGTGTTAGAGTTGTTGAAAAAGCCCTGGCTCGAGGAGACACCTTACGACATCCGGAACGCTGCGATGGATGACCTTCTGAAGGCATTTGCGTCGGAAGTAGCTAGGTAAGACTGATAAGAAGGTGTTTAAGATCCGGTACCGCTCTTGCTTCCAGGAGAGCATCGTCATCAACAGCAAGCACTGGCTGCGGTGCCGTGGGAAGTACGCCTTTTGAAGAGTGAAAAGGGACTTCCTGAGAATCTGCTTTATGACAGCAGGCTGGTGATGGAAAGGCTTACAGGTCGCTTTTATCTGTGCGTGCCCGGGCCACTAGAGGAGATGGAATGCCCTGCAAGTGTTGCTCTGTCCTTGGTTCCGGGTGTACGGACATTTATGACAGGGTACACGCCGGATGGTGTGGTACTTGAAGTGGGGAAGGCTGACATTGACCACATCTACAGGTTGTGCCACCGGATGGATGCCCTGCAGAGCCGGTGGTCAGTGAAGGGTTACGGCGCAAAAAGAAGTGGCGGATGAAGAGGGTAGCTGCAATGATCCGGCGACGGATAAGGAATCTGGTGGATGACCTGCATTGCCGGACTGCCAAATTCTTGTGCAGTTCGTTCAATCTGGTCATATTTCCAAAGTTCGAGACGCAGCAGATGGTCACAGGCAGGGGGCGTCGCAGGATCAGGTCCAAGATCCAAGACGTCGAGAGCCATGGCCACTTGCTCCCACTTCCGATTCCAGCGACGCCTTCTAAACAAGGCAAGGGAGTACCCCTGGTGCCGTGTTGTGCTGGTCAGCGAGGCCCACACAAGCAAGACCTGCGGAACATGCGGGCATCTGAACAACGTCGGCGATAGCAAAGTGTTCAGATGCGCTCAATGCGGGTATGTCTGTGACCGAGACATCAACGGGGCGAGGAACATTCTGGTGAGGTACTACACCATACTTGCAAGTGGGGAGTCTGTGACGGACTGAGATCGAACCAACTATACATGGGCAAACGAGTAGAGTAAAATGAGTACTCACGTGAGTTATGAGTACTTACTTCGAGTACTTAAGTGAGTACTCTACTCGCCATCATCCCAATCTCGCGAGTACGCGCCTCAATACTAGAGCTCTGATTGGTCAATTCAGCTTATCTAATCATATGCAGACGCTAAAATATTACTCTGTAGAGGAGTTTTCAATTTTGAGATGAGCAATATTATGGCTTCTGAAGACCCTTCTTCATCGCGCGCTAGCACTCCTCTTTCTGATGATGACAATGACTTTCCTTTTCGAGCATTCTTTAGCAAATCCATCCCTCGGAAGACTCCAAATGGTCGTCAAAAAGGGCGGCGAACGTATAGGTGTATCCACTGCTCGTGGGAGAATTCCTACAAGAACAATTGTCGAACACACGCCGGCGCGAAACATCGCCGTCTCATACAGCAATATGAGACGTCACCCTCATCTCAAGGCTCTCGGTTGACCTCGATTGAGTCATTTGTACAGCCTCGCTCATCCGAGGCTGCTCTCCGAAACGTATTTAACTGCTAGCAGTATGTTGAGGCAATTGTATGCCTTCTCACTAGGCGTAGAGTCGCTTTTTCAGCTGTTGAGTGGGACGAGCTGGCAGAACTAGCTGCTCTCTAGCCTGCAATCCAGCTATTGAGGACCATCTTATTACTTCGCGGCGTACTGTAATGCGGTATATTGCTGCCAATTTTGCGTTGTACGAAGTGCAGTTGAGACAAGAACCTTCAAGGCGCTGTATCAAAGATTCACCTCTCAACTGACCTCTGGACGTCACCCCATCGCCATGGCCTACTAGCAGTATGTGCTCAATGGGTCGACAAGGACTATCGGCTTAGGAAAGCACTGCTAGGACTGCCAGAATGTCGCCATGACCACAGCGGCGAGACACAGGCTATAACTATTGCTGCTGTATTACAGCGATTCGAGATCTCGAACGTAGGCTATTACACAACGCATATCACCCAGTTCTTGCTCGATCACGATACCCTGCTTGAGGGTAATATTCTTAATAGCTCGGATTGGGAATTATTGAGCAAGACGCATACCTTTCTCCAACCATTTGCGTCAGCAACCCTGTATGCGGAGGGAAGTAATGCTTCTATCTCGCAAACTCTTGTTTTAATGGACGCTCTGCTACTCCATTACGAACAGACAAAACAACAATACTCGGAGCGTGACGCGCGAGAGGACCGTATTATGCTTCAAGCCATTGACATGGGCTGGTTTGTCCTCAACAAATACTATGCCATGACCGATAATGTCCCTGTGTACGCCGCCGCCTTGCTTCTCGATCCCTCGAAGCGACAAGCCTATATTAAGCAGAATTGGCCACACCAATGGCACGACAATTCAATTGACGCCGCCTGCCGGATTTGGGATTTAGAGTACAATACATTTGTCATGCCTGAGCGGCCTGAGCAGGAGGATCGTACTGTGGGTATAGCTAATTTGACAAAGGAAAAGGATAATCAATTACAACGATTGCTACAGTCAATACAGGTGAAATCAAATTTAATTGTTGAACGAGGTTAGGGTTCCACCTAGACGTTGCTGGATAGAGTTTTGCTCCGGCACCCCTGAGAATATGGCAATTCTGTTGAGCAAATCCAGTTCTTCTCACGTAGTCGGTTCTTGTAGTTCTAGTCGGCCATGTTCTTCTTCGGATTCTTCTCGGTTGCGTCTTGGATTCTTCTCGGTTGCATCTTCGTCTCGTTGCGCCATTTGTTGGCTTCGTGTCTTTGTGTGTCTCGTCTGCTTTTTCTTGTGTGACCAGTCAAAGGGGGTCTGTCCCACTTGTCTGGTCCGTAGTTCAATAGTTTATCTCAATAGAGAGTTCCTAAGATCCATGGAGTCCACAAGAGTTTTTGTCGACAATGTCCTGTCTCGCATGCCGCCCGTCATCGCTCAACAGAACTTCCTGATGAGGACGAGTTCGATCAGTTTATCGATGAGCCCCGTATCCGATTGCCTGCAAGCTCTCGAACGGTGGCTCCAAAAGTTCAACTCCAGCAAATGGCAATTGATATACTATCAATACCGTCTATGTCTGTAGAGCCTGAGCGCGTCTTCTCTGGTGGTCGGAGAACAATAAGATGGGACAGACTAAGACTGGGTGTTGGATATAATTGAACGGACAGAGTGCCTCCAACGCTGGATTGGTAGGCATAACGCGCAGGGGCTCCATCATACGGGAAGAGGACGCTGAGAGTTTACTTATGAAAGAGGATAGCGCTGAGGCTGCAGATGGCTTAGACGAAATTGTAACAGGCTACGCCTAGACTCGGGCTTTCGGCAATGCCAGCCACACGAGTGGGCGATTGTAGACTTGGAATTCTACAAAAATTATCAATTGCAATACATATGGGATTCTGCAATACAATATTATTGCAATATGAAAATGTAATGCAATATTGCATATTGCATATTGGAAAACATCCCTGGACATGGCGGATAAGTATTAGACATTCCTATCCGCCTAGCTAAGTATTGACGGACAATTATTCGAGGCGGATTAATCCTCCATATCCGCCTACCAAGTACTCCATCCTCGTTCGTTCAGACAAGTAAGACGTTGCTCACTTCCGATGGCTCCTTGAGACCTTTGACGTTGTTGAAACCTTAGACGAAAATGCGGAAGTCAATTCAGTTAGAGTTTAACTTGCAATCGTTTAGTAACCCGAACCCTTGCCCCACATTCCCACTCTATTTTAGGGCTCGTGAACGTTTACGTCATTAGAACTTCAAAATCAGCATCGACGAGTTTGCCCAGCGAAGATTAACTAAGCTTATTAGTATGGATGAAGCTAGTCTCAGTAGTCTGCTATGAACAGTTAAGGTTTGCACAGTTGACGCGACAACTGTAACTTTACATCCACTCTTGGTGTAGATCATCATTACGCGAATCACGGGGTTTCAGTTGCAAACACGCGAAATCTGGCCTCATCGTTTTGATGGACCACTTGCTGATCAGCTGGACAGCGGTTAATGGCGATATTTGAGCTTCGACTTTCATTAGTATACATGCTGTTACTATATTAAAACCCCAGTCCTGCATCCGCTCCTTACTGGGAACTTCTGCAATGAACAGTCTTTTATCTCTTCCGACAAATAAATATCTGTTGACATTATCAAAAAGAGCCCCACTGGTTCAAAATTTAGCAGTATCGTCTATTATAACACGCACCCGGAAGTATAGCGAAATGAGCGCCCACACGCAGCTCCATATTATCGACGCAGTCAAGCAAGACCACCGTGAGATCGAGAAGTGTTACGACTCTATCTTAAAAGCCGACAATAACGACACTCGGACAAGATGGGCCAACCAGTTCGTCTGGGAAGTTGCACGTCATTCGATCGGCGAGGAAATCCTGCTGTATCCGGCATTCGAAAAGCATATTCAAGGAGGAAAGGCAGTGGCAAATGAGGACCGGACCGAACATCAGACTGTATGTTCTGAGATGGAAATAAATAATTATGGATTTACTAATTTTCGATTTCTGCAGGTGAAGGATGACTTGTACAAGTTCCAGAATATGAAATCTAGCGACAAAGACTTCATTCCCACGTTGACTACCATCATGAATGAGCTTAAAGAGCATATAAGGAACGAGGAAGAAGTTCAGCTGCCAGAAATTGAGAGAGCTCTCAGTGATGACGAGAGCATCAAGCTTGCCAAGTCATTCTCGCGAACAAAACATTTCGTTCCTACCCACAGTCATCCCTCAGCACCTAATAAGCCTCCATTTGAGACGGCAGTAGCATTATTGACCGCTCCAATCGACAAGCTCAAGGATATGTTCAAGAAATTCCCTTCTGAATCGACAACTGCGTAATTTTAAAGGAGGTACTAATAATAGTACTTTTCGGATGAATACGGAATTGTTATAGTTGGGTATAATTATGATGATAACTGTTGTCAAAATCATGTGGTAATTGAACACCTTCTTTTCTGGCGCGTGAACAAAGATAGGAGCTAGCCTGTATATTTTAACTAGCGCCAAATATCCATAATCCTTCTACCGCACCTGTGCATAATCTCAACTGTGCTCGGAAGAGGTAGTAGCTAAACTAGATACACGCCTTTGAATGCTCTATAAGATGCGGCTGTAATATACTAGAAACCCTCATACCCCCTGAGATTCATTGGAAACCTCTCCAACCCCATGTATCCACCTCACTAGATTTTGTATAAGCTTTGAGCAATGTTTCAAGGTGAATTCTGTGATTTTGTGAATCTCGCCTGCGAATTTGGTACATATAGCGCTACGGGAAGCCACCACCCATTATCGGTAACAGAACCCTACGATGCTTCTCGCCGAACCGCACTTTCGAATAGGCATCGCCATAGAGGCCATGGACGATCCGAATGGTTATTCCAGTGGTGGAGGGTCAATAAACGAGATTTCTCTCAGATGGCAGCTGCTGCTCGAGATTTCTTGGCAATCCCTACCTCTGAAGTATTAGTAGCGAGGCTCTTTAACGCAGTGGAGAGACCTGCTGGGTGTGAGAAAACCTCACTGAAGGGAGAGATGATGCGGATGTTGATGATGATGCTCGACTGTTTGTGCCTTAATGGCTTTGTTGCTTCTTGAGTTAGAACCGTAATAGACTATGACCATTACTTGCGAGTTTCAGGGTTTCAGGGTTTTAGGGTTTCAGGGGCTGCGAATAAATATGCGAATAGCGAATAACACAATATCGATATCTAGGATTACGTTGCTGAGCCTACAGGGTCATCGCTGTATATTTATTGTTCTCTTTATACTGTCAACAGCTATATCAACTATTCTCTAATCTCTATACATAGTATTCATCAACATTAACATCCTCATTGTTTCTCCGTTTAATCAGTGTCTACGAACACCCAATAGGTCTCGGCCCGAGTTGAACAGTCTTTCCACGGAGACTTCTGACGCGGGAATGGCAAGATAATCTCTTGCTGCCTTGGCCATTTGTGGATATTCATATTTATGCCTCGTATCACTTACAATGACTCGCGGTGTGTCCAAATATCGATTCTATATCAGAAACTTTAGGCTGTTCCATAGTTTATAGTTGACAAAACTATTCTGCACTAAACTTCGAAAGGCAATTTTCTAACCTAGTTTGGTTAGTGTAAAGTTAGTAGATTTATTCGATCATGGCGGATACAAGACGTATTTATTCGACAAAATGGCGGATGACGGATGACGGATGTAAATCCGCCAAGTTTGGATGGCGGATGGCGGATAGACACAGATTTGGCGGATATCCGCATTCGAACCAGCCCTGGATACCGTTGCATAAGCACACAAAGTCCCGAAGGACCAATCCTGTCACAACCCCTTGAAAGGCGACGCAGTCGCTTGGGTTTGCATGTGATGGTTAGTAAGCTATCTTTGCTTGTAAATGTTACCCAAACCCAGAAGCGTCTCTGTCCGTGTGACTGTCCGTGTGATTCAGACCGGACTTCGATAATTCTATTACCCTATAAAGTTTAGGGTTTTAGGAAATGTAAATTTGATACCTAAAACTCTGGGGCAAACTGGATCAAGCGGATCAAATATGAGATCCAATTTGTATTCAAAGCTGGGAGCGCACCGAAGCAATATTCTCGGCAGATGTTTTGCTCACTGCAATGCCGTCAAGAAGATCTCACACGAAGTCAAGGCTTGGGTGTTTGCAATGCAAGAAGAGAAGAGTTAAGGTATAGTAAACCAGTCTTTTGTGGCGGAAGCGAGGAGTACGCTCCAAAACCAAAAACCATCATATCTTCCTTACTGACTTATGTACAAAGTGTGACGAGAAGATGCCGCGATGTGACAGCTGCGCAAAGCACAACATAGCCTGCAGATATACCGGGTCTTCAGTGAACCGCCTCCTCTTGTCTCGAACTGTATATAGCGACAATCAACAAAGTCTCGATACAGAAGAACGATCTTCAAGCGAGAGTTCCTTCTTTTCTCCAAATTCAATATACAGCCAGTCTCACTTAAGCACCGGTGGTAGCAGATTATCGACGACTTCTCCCTCAAGTCTAGAACCCCTGGACATATTGAGTAAAATGATTGGTCGAAACCCTCAATACACATCCGATCTTTACATGCGCGATCTAGAATTGATGCATCATTACTCAACCCAGACTTACCGGACATGGTCGGATGTGCCTGAAACCCAAGAAATATGGAGGATCGTCGTCCCGAAAGAGGCACTTGCTCATCGTTTTCTCATGCACGGCTTGCTGGCTTTGTCTGCTCTCCATCTCGTCCAGATAAACAGTGATGACAGGAGCCCTAGTCAGATGATGTACGTGGAAATCGCCACCAGACATCATAGTTTAGCTCTCAGTTCGTTTAGACCAGAGCTCAACAACATCACGCGTGTGAACTGTAACGCGCTTTTCGCGTTCTCTAGCATCCTTTCTGTCTTTGCGTTTGCTTCGTCTCAGTGTACGGGAATCGAGCACGGAATGGCACCAGTCGAAGAAATTCTGCAGGCGTTCAGCCTTCTTCGCGGTGTATATGAGATCTTGCGCACGGCATGGGATTGGATAGAAAATGGTCAACTGGGCTTTCTCCTTCGAGATGAGGGCCGGACTACAGGAGATACTTTACCGGCTGAAGCCCGCGCTGCCCTTGAATACTTAGATGAGGTTAACAACGATAATAGCGAAAGTGAAGCAAAAGAAACATATTGCTCCACTATTCGCATATTGCGAGAGGTTTTTGAAGACTTCTATACCCGGCGGCAACAGGTGCGAAGTGCGATGGCATGGCCGATCACTGTTCCGCAGGAGTATATAGCACTCCTGTGGAGTCGGCAGCCAATGGCCCTTGTTATCCTTGCTCACTACTGCGTCATTCTTAGGCTGTTGGATCGACGCTGGTGGTTGACTGGTTGGAGCGAGAAGCTTGTCAAGGAGATATATAATTCTCTTGATGCATCGTGGCGGCCATCGATACGCTGGCCCGTTGAAGCAGTTGGACTGGCTGAGAAGGGGAAGCGTCTGTGAGACCGCTATCCTATCAATAATTAGTATATACTGAGATTTTGACGCCATTATAGCAGCAGATTTGAATAGTCAACGAGGGATGTATATCGCCAGATCGATTCATCGAATCCAGACGTATTTATTCTTTAGAATAACGCAGACGCGGAAGGACGCACGCCCTACATCACAGGGTATGATGTTCGGATACACCTGGGCTTGGAATTGGCATAATATAGCCCCTCCAATCTCGCACACCTAATCTACTCGTAGTGCTGGATTCACTTTAGTTCACTATATTCCCTTTCAGATCTATCGTAGGCTCTTCACAGTTCTTGTGTACAACAGTTAGCCACTTGTATTGAATAACACTCCTTATTTTGAACATTACGAACAAAATGTTGAGATCTGATGGTTCCATCCTGCATGTAATCTGACAAAGACAGACGAGCAGAGGACTGATGTGTTAACTTCCTAAGCGGCTAAACCTTGCAATTCTGCCGAGAAACTGGAAGATATCATGGCTCTGGGTTTAAGGTTTCATATTACCATAATAGAATGGAATTTTTGGCAGTGAATAAATATAAATCGCCATGACTTTAATGATCAAATACTCAATTTATACCGACATTGCAGATAAGCTCGGCATGGATAGTCTACCGTCGGCGATATTAAAGCTTTCCCGGCTGTCTGGTAGATGCTGAACTACCGATCGAAAGGTTCAGGGTAAGTCACTCGAATACTCTTGCCGGAAAGAATGCAGCAACAGGTATTCGGGCAAATCGCCGTCCGTCGATCTATCCTAATCTACTTTAGCCAAACACGTTCCATCATGTCGTTCGTCATCTACGGTCAAAGTGTTCGTTAGTGATAGCTTGCAACGCTAAAACTGCAGTTGAAATTGAGCCGCAGTTGGAAGAATTAGCCGTAGTTGTCGCAAGATATCACACTCAATGATCGCTGCCTGGGCGGTGTATAGTCATTCGCTTTATATGATGACGAATTTGATAGTTCGATAATCTGAGATTTTGCTATTTCTCTATGGTGGCCCAAGCTACGGCCAAGACGATACATAGAAATATTATCGTCTATGCCTTTACAATGCTGCTTTATAAAGGGCATGCAATAGCTTGTGACAGCCACAAGATTATTGAATATACACATTGCAATCAACATAATAAATAGCTATTAGATTTGAAGCATGATCGTAGCAGTTGACGGTGGCGATCAACTTGCACACTTTGTCATATCGTTTCCTTTTTCGTTCGCGTAAGGCGGTGGAATGATACAATACACACGTCAGTTCTCCGCGCCAACGCTAGCTAGTCGGAAACTACAAAAGGCTTTTTTGATCACTGTCCGAATCCACTTTTCGTTCAATAGCAAGAGTCCCGAAGTATTGCGAAGCAAAATGAGCAGCCACACAAGTCCCCGTATAAGTGAAGCTCTGAAGCAGGACCGCCGCGACATCGAGGATTGTTACGAATCGGTTCTTAGAGCTGACAGCCAAGATAATCGTGAAAGATGGGCTAATCAATTTGCGTGGGAAGCAGTTCGCCTTTTAGTAGGCGAGGAAATCGTTCTCTATCCAGCGTTTGAAAAATACTTGCCAAATGGAAAGGCTGTCGCAGACAAGGACCGTAATGAACACCAGATGGTGCGTTTAAGGACATTATATTCGTTAATCGTATTCACTAATTTCAGTTTACAGGTAAAGAATGACTTGTATAAGTTTGAGCATATGGAGCCGAGTGACAAAGATTTTATTCCCATTTTGAACCGCATCATGAGTGAACTTAACCATCACATGACGAGCGAGCAAGAGATTCAGTTGCCACAGATTGAGAGTGTCATTAGCGCCGAAGAAAGCGTGAATCTAGCCAAAAGACTGTCTAGAACCAAACATTTTGTTCCTACCCACAGTCACCCCTCCGCGCCGAATGAACCGCCGTTCGAGACTGCAGTTGCGTTGTTGACTGCTCCAATTGACAAGATCAGAGATATGTTCATGAAATTTCCGGAAGAGCCGATCACTACGTAATGGCTTCTATGAAGACTTTATTAGTACGTTTTAAGTTGTATGATTGTCCATTCTAAGCCGTAGATCGGTTCAGCGAATACGAAAATTGTTTTTGGACTTTTTTTAGCGTATATTTCTAATGTACACTGAATTATTATGGGTGTGGTTGTGGAATTTCTCTTAAGTGATTTGTAACTCTACTTTTGGAAATCCCACTTTGTATTAAACGGCCACCAAAGCCCGGATTTTGAACATTACGAACAAAACGCCGAGATCTGGTGGTTCCATCCTGCATGCTATCTGCAAGGAGACAAGCCTCAGCGCACAGCTACCATCTCCGAAAGGTGAATAGCTGTGCTCGCATGTGTATAGATCTCCTAATGAGAATCTATACGAGAATCTAAAGAAAGGAACATCCATTTGGACAAGGGCGTAGGGAAATCCTCCGGGAACAAACAAAAACCCAGTGGGAAAGCAAAGAATCCCGGAGGTAAAACCTAACACTGTTCCTTATGAGCCTGCACTCGCTCCCCTCTTGACACCTTGTCGACAAGGCGTCGCTGGAACCGTTAGCCGGACCAGGTGGCTTGGTTCTCGCCATCTTGGACTTACTCCGGTTCCAGACTGCCTCGAGAAGCGTCGCCTGGACCGGTAGTGGACCAAGTGGCTTGGTTCTTGCCGTCTTGGACTCATCCCGGTTCCAGGCTACCCTCTTGCCCACTGTCGAAACGCGTCGCCGGAACTGGAACCAAAATTGTTTTGGTCATCGCCGTAACGCCCCATTATTGGACCCAGTCCTGCGACGCGCTTGCCCGTCATTGTCTATTGCCTTCGGAAAGTTAGCCATATGACCAGATTGTACGCATTGTAAACTACTCACGTGCGTTTAAAGAGGATCTCAGCCTGTCGCGGACTCCCCTCCCGACTTGTAGAACGCGTCGCTGGAAGCGGCTTTCCAATACTACAGAATCAATTTAATCTTGCTCACAAAAGATCATTACGTTTAGATCACATAATAAGTAAGTCAAAAAAGCCACATCTCCGACGACTCACTATCAAGTATGTGACACAAGCGTCGAGCAAAACCTCATAGTGTTATATAACTTATATTGCATTCTACATTGATTGTAAACGATACGAGTTCACAAATTAGGAAAACACCTGCGATAATTTGTATCTAACACTCACCGAGTCTCGTTAACGCGATACACTAACTTCTCTCCACTGACTTTATTCTCCCTCAAAAGTTGCAATCCATTCAATACGCCGTTCAACCCATCCTTACCAATCTTTGGCTTAGGGACCTTGATCTTGCCTGCGAAGAGCAGTTGTTCGACGGCTTTGACCCAGTTCTTGGCAAATTCAAAACGCTCAGGAATAGCCGGAATAGTATCAGGGCCAAATTCGAATGGCTCTCCGAAAGCAGTATATGCGGATGTCATGATCGTTTCAACGTCATTACGAGGCGCCTTAACATCCAGCAAACATGCGTACTTGCCTCCCGTAGGTGAGAGGACATCAGCACAGAACTTTGCGCTTGATTCCAGCGAGATGGTATCCCAAGCCAAGTTGATGTTGTCACTGGTGTAGTTACGGATTTTCGCAACGGATTTAGGATCCTTATAGTCAAATGCAGCAACAGCACCAAGGCTCTTTACCAAATCGAAATTGTGGGGCGAGCATGTTGTGATGAGGTCATAACCAGACAACTTCGCAAATTGGATTCCGAGGGAACCGGTCGAAGAAGAACCTCCGTAGATTAGAATTGGAATTTTCTCTTTAGATGGCTCAGAAGGGAGCGGAAGCTGCAACGCCTCGTAGAGCCCTTGACCAACTGTGACAACTCCAACACCAAGAGTAGCGGCTTCTTCAAAGCTAAGTTGGTCGGGAATATGCATCTGCAGGTCACCTTTGGCAACTATGTATTCTGCAAATGTTCCGTCCTCATGCTGCCCGCTGTTGGAGCCGTGAGCACAACCACAGACTCTATCGCCTTCTTTGAAAGTCTTCATCACGGCTGGGCCGACTGCCTTGACAATGCCTGCATAGTCACAGCCAACAAGAGCACCCGGCGAACTTAGGAAATCGATATGTTTCCAATCGGTGGGGTTCAATGCGACGGCTACAGTCTGAACAAGAATATAGTCATCACGGAATAGCTTTCTGCTGGCTCGACATTAGGATGATACTGGCGGATGTACAATTTAGTTGATAGATTGTGAGTCGAAAGGCAATGGGCTGATTTAAGACGTGATAGGTCAATAGCAACCGGAATGACGCAAATGGGAATGACGTCACCCAACTTCTAAACCTTATTTTCTACTAAGAGGTGTAATTGCAACCTTATAAAGTTACCGTCTCTTGCGGTCTCCAACTGAAGGTCAACAACGTTAATTGACCAGGGAAAGGGTTCGACTGAACTAAGTTCGTCACACGACTGGATTGTAGGCCCACTGCTTGTTCCATTACGTCGGACTCTGCTAACTTGCCGAATTTCTAAACACGATTACAGAAGCAGGTCAAAACTTATGTGAATACTGCAGGGCTTTAACCAGCTATTTGTGATAGGAAATGAATGACCAAAGAAGAACCGAAGCCCGTGCGGTAACGTTGAATGTCGCGGGAAAGTCTGAAGAGCATGCGGACGACGACCTTTATTCTTTCCTCTATTTAGAGTGGTATACCCTGTCCTCGAGCTGTCCTCTGATGGCGGCTGCACTTGGGCCTGTGTCAAATTTATTTTCGATCACGGCTCTCGCAGAGCCGTGGGTAATTGAGTTGAATCGCGGCCAATTCGATCGTTTCTATCCCGACGGTGCAATGACTATTGCATTGAATGCAGTCTCGTTGGCTTTCGGAATTCTTGCAAATATGGCTCTGCTGGCGAATTTCACCGGGCGAGTGAAGTACGGCCTATCTCAAGCTATCTCTATCACTTCGTTTTACATTGCTAGTGTGCTGTTATTGGCATTGATCGGCAACGAGTATCGAGTGTATTCTTCTCGAGTACGAGAAGGACCTAATCTTCAGTTTTCTCAAGGCTACTGGAGCGCGTATGTTTCTTTGCCGTTTATATCGATGTTTCAGCTAACAATTGTCTAGAGTGATTACAGCCGTGCTCTACTTCCTGTGCGGCTTCGTGTTGACTTGGAACCTTGTGGGACACCTCAAAGGTCACTATCCCGCCAGTTTCATATTGACATCGTCGCAAAGGAGTTTAATGCTTCAAATTTTGTGTATAACAATATGGCTTGCTGGGTAAATAATTTTTGAGGTAAACATCGTACAATAACTAAGATCTAGTCAGAGGAGGAGGCCTATTTGCTGGTATTCAAGACTACTCATATGGGGATGCCGTGTATTTCTGCGATGTAACTATTCTCACAGTAGGTTTCGGCGATTTGCAGCCCACGAACGACCTCAGCCGCGCCCTCGTCCTTCCATATGCTCTAATCGGCATCCTCATACTCGGTTTCGTTGTGGTCAACGTCCGATCGATCGTCCTCGTTTCGTCACGTGAACAGCAATCACTCAACCGCGTCGAGCGACTGCGAGTACGCAATTTACGACGCGTGCCGCTTGAACGGACAGATGAGGACTCATTTAATTTTATGCGGAAAATTCATAAATCTGCAAAAAAGCGTGATATGTTGGCCACGCTAGTTTTGAGCACGATATTGTTCGTAATTTTCTGGTTGTTCAGTGCATTCGTCTTTTCAAAAATCGAGGGTTGGTCATACTTCATCGGCTTCTATTTTTGTACAACGTCTCTTCTGACGATTGGATATGGCCAATTTGTGCCATCTCTACCTGGATCAAAAGCTTTTTTCGTGCTATGGTCGCTGATTGCCGTACCGCTTATGACTATGCTGATTATTAGTATGGGCAACACGGTCATTGCGGCTATCGTGAAATTTGTGCAGAAGCTTGGAGATGTGATGCTGAAAAACATTTCATCGAACTTGACAACAGAACCCTCGCAACAGATGACGACTGATTTGGAATCCCAAAAACCTGACGAGCCACTCTCAGATGCGACAAATAACGAAATACAGAATTTTCACGCGCATGACAACTATGGCAACGACCACGACAATGAGCAAATTGCCAAGGAGATGCATTTAGTTGACGCCATACAAGTCATCGTCGGGGATTTGCATGTCAATCCACGTAAAAAATACTCATACAAGGAGTGGAATATGTTGGCGAAGACACTAGATACACAATTTAACTGGCTTGGCACGGATTCGCCCATCAGGTTTCCCGTCGATGAACCAGCCTTATTTCTACGTCTATACTGGAATTCGTTGAAGGATCATTTGACGAATAAATACATTGCAAATAGGAAAGTCTCAGCAACTGAACGTGGACATATTTAAGACCAGTGCGGAAACGTCGAAATTGATGCCATCTGGCGGGCTGAAGTGTGGGTTGACTTTGTCAGTATCGCATCCCCGTTGGTGCCACTGACGAGTGCCGGGCTCACGACGCGCTAAATTGACCACAACGATGGCAGAGGCTGTATACTTGAAGAACACTTCTGTCAAATCAGAAGAGGCTTTTCGAGTATGCTAGAGATCATGTACTCAAATTTTTGCGCAGCAACAGTGGATTCCGCAGATTATGCTGATGATGTCCGAGCAAGTGTGAATTTCGCCGCAAGTTGAGGTTTCTATACTATGTTCTGTTGGCTAAGCCCACTAACAACACTAGAATAGATATACACTTCTGTTAACGCGTCCTAATGAGCAAAAGTTGATTAATGACTTGGCTTCGTACCGCACAATTATAATAAGGTTTAATTTTGCGTAAGGTTAACTAAAAACGCCCGTGCAAGGGGAAGTCAGAGGCCTCCGGACGACGCCTCCGGAAGACCTCCTCAACCTTCAATCGCGCATCAAAGTTCCCCTGAGCACACCAGCCCAACCAGCCTTCGGAGGCTTGTCATGCTGAATTATTCAGCATTGCCTTTTTATCGTGCCTGCCAAGCACCGGATTAGAGTACGCTGAGCCCCTCTGTTGAATTTGTGAGGGTACTGTGCTCCGCCGCTCGCGGTAACCGCCGCACTTGAATACCAATGGGGCAATCGCGCAATTGCTCACACGATTTGCTCATGTCGCAGACTAACACGATTGCCAACACGCAACTCGTTCTGCAATTGCAATAGTTCTGGATACTGGATAATTTCCTTTGACTGTGGCATACAGTCGCAGGGATAATTGTACAGCGCTGGCGCACTAATGATGTTCCGTAAGTTCCATGTCGAAGCGGTCCCCAAGGCAGTCATGAATCCCGACGCCGAAGTAGCTGAAGCCATGCCAACGCACCAATTATCGCTTGTCGTGTCCTGAGTTCACCGCCAGCACTTAAGGCTTAATGCCCTTGTGTCTGACGTGCCGGGGAAAAGAACCACAAAATTATGGTGAGACTTCATTTCGGAAGTTTTACGTTATTTTCTTTAATATATTGCGCCATTCTTGTCATAGATTCGCGAACGGCAATGCTACCGGCGCCAAGTGTGGACCGGGCTGCGAACCCTGCCCAAACTCTAACCATCGCAAAGCCGCATACTAGCCCTCGCTTCATGCGCCTTTCTACCTGCAATTCGAGATTAAGGTAGTTGTTCATGCGCTCATCTTTCAAGGTTTGCAAATGGACTTTGGCCTATGGAAACACTTTCATTACTTTTTTCTGACATAATCCACCTCCTGCGTTGCATCGACAGCCACGGAGAGCCGTCGCCGATTCATATATGTATATAACGGTCGCCGGGACCAGTAGTTCTCACGCTTCCAGCCCCACAATATTAAGCGTTGCGCGATGAGCTTGGAAGCCAGTAATCATGATCTCGAGAAGTCGCCCGAGCCAAAGGTGGCGGTTGCATCAAGCAACGAACCGGGCCAGGAAGACTTTTTCAACATGTCTGAGATTGATCCTGTTCTCGCTAAGAAAATGATTCTCGTGAACGCTGCCATTGACGACATAGGAATGACCTGGTACCACTGGAAGCTCTTCTGTCTCAATGGTTTTGGATACGCTGTTGACTCGGTAAGCATCGTTTTTCTCTGTGCATGCGTCCGGCGACTAACAAATTGACAGCTTCTGATTGTCTGTCAGAGCATTGCTCAACCCCAAGTCGAACTTCAGTATCCGCGTCCGAACATAATCCATGGCATTTCAGTCGCATCATCAGTGGGCTTATTCGTGGGAGCCGTGTTTTGGGGAATGGGTGCCGATATCATTGGCCGCCGCCTTGCCTTCAACTCGTCTCTGTTTGTCTGCGCAATCTTTGTTATTATCGCCGGCGCCATGCCTAGCTATATCTCCTTCGCTGCAATGGTCGCCATCTACAGTGCCGGGTCCGGAGGTAATTACATTCTCGACGCAACTACTTTCCTCGAGTTCTTGCCGAGACAGAAGGCGTTCCTTACGACAATCATGGCAGTATGGTGGGGCGTTGGGTACACTATCACCGGGCTTCTCGCCTGGGCCTTCATGAGCAACTTCTCTTGCGACAGTGTCGCCACATGCACGTATGCCAACAACAAAGGCTGGCGCTATCTACATTACACCGCCGGCTCTCTCGTTGTCGTCTGTGCAATTCTTCGCATCACTGTTGTCAAGATGGAGCATACGCCAAAATGGCTCCTGACTCAGGGTCGTGACAGAGAACTGGTCGAGGTTTTGAACAAGATTGCCGATCGCTATGGCCGCACACATCACCTTACGCTCGAGCAGCTTCATGAGCTTGGCCAGGTGCGGGCCGTGGAGAAAGGCGCTAGGCACTCTTCGAGGAGAATCTTCAAGCATATTCTAGGATTATTCGAAACCAAAAAGCTTTCGTACTCGACAATTCTGCTGTTTTTCCTGTGGATCCTGATTGGCATTGTGAGTCTTCATTTCATCGGCGTCTGTAAAGTGACTGGCTAATCGATCATAGGCGAACCCTCTATATAATGTTTTCCGCCCGTACTATTTAAAGACACGCGGCTACAAACCTGGACAGACCGCATCTAATTACATCACCTGGAGAAACTATGCTATCGGCAACATTTGTGGACTGGTCGGCCCCTTTCTTGCGTGGCCGCTGCTAGACGCCAAATACATCGGTCGCCGCGGCACCCTTGCCATCGGCGCACTTTTGACCATGATATTTCTCTTCGCCTACACGCAGGTCAAGACAGCAAACCAGAATTTCGCCGTGTCGTGCGTCATCAGTGCAGTCGAGAACATATTCTTCGGCGGTCTGTATGGCATCACTCCAGAGTTGCTGCCGACTGCTTCGCGAGGAACTGGGTACGGACTAGCGGTAGCGATTAACAGAATCTGCAATATTATGGCTTCTCTCATTGGTAGCTACGCAAATGTCGAGACGACGGCGCCGTTGTTTATCTGTGCATCGTTATTTGGTGGTATGGCTATCGAGTCCATGATGCTGCCTTTTGAACCAAGCAGACATGGCTCTGCCTAATCCATTTGCCGAACGGGCTAATTATTTTGCAAAGGGGTATCGAACCGCTAGATTTTTATTCTCTTCTAGTTTGTACCTTCAAAGTAGAAATATGTATATACGAAACGCATTCCTAAAATATCTAGTCTTTTGTCATAACTTACCTGCGTCCTGCTCTGATAGAGTAATTCGAGGATAGGGAAACTGCACTGGCTACTACTTCCATTTGCGACGGTGCAACGAGAGAGTGGACGGGCCACGCTTCAGTTTGACTTGTTCTCGTTCGAATGAACGCAGGACGGGGGAGCGAGACCCTTCAAGCGTTCACTTGTATACAAGTATGCAATCGTTCCTTCCTTTCCTCTACTTTTGCTGACGCAACATCCCGCGCAGCCGCGAAAGATTTCTTTGATTGTCATGGTGAACTCCACATAAGCTTTTCGAAGTCTAATCGGTCGGAGACTATTATCTACGATCATAAATGCCACGCTGAGACACCGAAATTCCCCATCACCGAAGAAATTCAACAGTATATCAAAGCCCAGCAACTTTTTCCTCCGCGACAGATATATCAAAACCTAGTCCAATTGGCCCACAGTCCACAGTTCGCAAAGACAGACTTGCATACCATTACCAGTCAGCAAGTCTCGCTAACAAAAAGGGAATGGGAACGACACAGGACGGATGACGTCAAATCTGCGCAGATTCTAACTGGGGAGCACAGTGGCTTCCAATTAATCGAAGGGCTTCAAGAGCCAGGAGTGTCGCTAGCATACTCGACTCCTTGTTTCACTGATAGGGCATATTATAACAGGGATAATTTATAGACTCAACATTTGGCACCAATCGACATGGATACGAACTCTATTGCGTCCTTACCGAGTACGACGTCGTCTCCCTGCCATTATCCTACCTTCTGTTGGATACTCGTGGTGTCCAGGAAGTGGGCAAGCGGGGATCTCGGTTGACGAGGTGGTTGATGGCATTGCGGGACGCGGGACTAAAGCCGAACACGGTTCACACCGACAAAGACTTTGCTGGTAACTAGATCTTACAGATGCATTACTTATTCACGCTCTAATTTTGATCGTAGAAGTGACGGCGGCAGCTATATCTTTTAAGCGAGACAACCCGACTTTTCGACACCATTTGTGTCTGTGGCACAGCCTTCGGGCTGTCGATCAGCATCTCACCGGTAAGCAAAGCTCTAAAGGCTTCGATTAAATTGAAAACGCCAGGAGCTCCATCCGATTATCTGCATTGCCGCATTATTTGCGTTTCCTGTCCGAAGAGTCAGATTGGATCCTTCAAAAGGACATACCAAACTGTGTACTTCAGAAAATTACTTGCTATTGCGTAAATGCTCTAAGAAAGAATTTGCGTTTCTACACGTTGTTTTTGGGTCTATTTCTTGCAGTGTCGGCAGTCAGCGCGCTCTCTTTATGAATGGGACTATTGTACCCGGGTCGCCCTTGACGACTATGAGTTAGACGTGTTCTATGATATGGTGGCTATGTAGGCACTGACGCCAATGGAGCTGGTCTGAATCGTGGTCAGTCGCTGCAACTTTACTAAAGATTTGTTACAATCTACGTTCCAGGCGTGTCGTATACTTGGTAAATACGGAGACAGAAACATGCAATGTGGTGAACAATAACGAGGCGGAGAGGTGTAAACATAATAAAGATCCCGAAACCTATGTAAGGAAGTACAATAAAGACATGATCTACAGACGCCAACAATTACTATTGGGCATGTGTTACCACAGGCATTAGATCTGCCGAGGGGCTTTTTGTCATACATAAGAATGGAGTGTTCCATGACGGAGGAAATGGACTTACTATTGATTGTTCATATTTTAGGGCCAAACAGGTGGAATAATAGTCCAATGTGGGATATACGGACATACGACACAGATTATACCAGGCAAACAGTGAAGAAGGACTGTAACCGAAAAGGAGCAAGTCGAGAATGTGAGGGAGGGCAATTACCTCTATGCCAATCGTGAATGCAATTCGTGTTTATCACAAATACGTTCCACAGATCGTATTGAACAATTCGTCGGGGTTGGTACCGACGGTGTCTAAAATCCATTCTCGATTCCCGCATTCCCTGCCCAATTTCCGACTATTTCACAGCCGGGAGTCGAAATGATGATGCGGGAGGTTGGATGGCTGGAAGATTTGGAGCGAGAGGTGTAAGGCCATTGCAATAAAGACATTTAAGAATGCTTTTGAAATGTTGTGTGACACTGAATTAGATTGAAATCGCCAAGCCATATTAATGCAATTTCGTTTCGGCTAAGCGAAGCCACTCTTGATCATCGCCGTCGCACAAGAGATAAGGTTAAACCTTGTTCGTTGTATATAAAAGGATACTGGGGAACAATGGTCCATGGACTTAAAATTAAACCAAGCGTCTTCTTAGTCCTTCTAAGAAAACCCTCATCAAATTGGTCAAATGGCGAGAGAATAGATTGGACAATGAATGAGATATTCATTCAGAGTTTGCAGGGTTCTGGCCGGTCACAAAAGTACAGGTCGTTACCAAACTGTGCGCCAACACATAGCGCACCTAAATCGAAGTATATATTACAGTGAAACAAATCCTAATTCATTAATATGCACGAGTTTTGTTTGCGCCAAGGCTACTTCTAAGCTCGTATTACTAAGACTTGGCACGGGGCATTGCTGTATTACCACAAAACTGTTGCACAAGCGCACGTCTGCTGAACGAAGCTGTCAGAACGCTTTGACTGGACTCACAAACACAAAGTAAACAAATACCGGCGCTCCTTTCATTACTAAAAGTTCTAATCTAACATCTATGCTTCTAGGAACTGTGCAACCAAAACAATATTCTAGCGTGGAAAAGTCTAAGATAGGATCTCGTCTAGTTAGCTGTAGTCAGCTGACGAGGTGGCATGCCCTTGCCATGCAGGTTACGATAAAACAGGATACCGGAGCCCTTTACGCTCTCCTCTGCAAACATGCAGTTGCGCTGGTTACGCCAGAGGGCAACGAGCAAGTTCGTATCCGTGTCAGCGATGTAGGACTTTCCCATGACCTTCTTGATGGCAGCGGAGGCCTCGTGTGAGTAGTAGAATGGGATTGTCGACACCAGGTGGTGCAATACATGCGTCTCGATGATGCTATGGAACAGGTGGCGGCCAATGAAGCCAAAATCACGGTCAATAGTAGCTGTCGCGCCCTTTGCGAATGTCCAGACGTTGTCGTGATAGTGCGGCAGCGCCCCGTCCGAGTGCTGCAAATAAGTGATGGCAACTAAAATGTTAACAGAGACCTACACTGCGCTCCACACGGGAAGAACTCACCGATCCAATGGTTTACCATAAGGTAAGGGATTGCGTAGAGCAGAATTGCGTTCCAATGGCCGACGGCCTGTCCGAAGAGGTAGAGTGCATAGATCATGGCAGCCATTGCGACGTCAGAGATGATGATGTGTCGCGTATCCTTAGGCCCAAAGTAGGGCCCGTCCTCGCCAAAGTAAAAGTGGTTCAGCTTGTAGAAGGGGACATCGTACAAAGGCCCGCTGACAGCGGTGAAGAGATACGCCGGCCAGCCAAAGACTTGGTGGATGAACAATTTGAATATGGACACGATGGGCGCATCTTGCACAATCTCCGCAAACTTCGAATGCTCCGGGTCGGCGTGTTTGCCGAACTTGGTCTTCAGGTAGGACTCGCGAGTATGCGGGACGAACACGACTTCGCGCTCCATGTTGCCTGTGGCCTTGTGGTGCTTACTATGCGATAGGCGCCACGCGTGGAACGGCACCAGAAGGAAGCTATGTAAAAACAGGCCAACGCTGTGGTTTACAGCCTTGCTCTCAGAGAACGCTCCGTGTCCGCATTCGTGGCCGAGGATCCAGATCCCGGTGAAGACCATTCCCTGCACCACAGTATACACCGTCCAAGCAATAAACCGCCCGACCGAACTCGGCAGATACTGGATGAACGATGCCGCATACACGAGCGACCCCACCAAAAAGAAATCTCGCACCACGTATCCCAGTGACCGCAACATCGACGGGTGGAAACAATGTTCGGGTATAGCATCGTAGATTTGCTTCATCGTGAAGTCCACCTCTGTGAACACCTTTCCGTTCAGGTCGTAGTGAACCTCCTCGGCACCCGCATCGGCATCAGCCCCGGTCATGACCCCTTTACGCACTTGCGCATTGGGAACTACTTCTTTGATTGTCATTGATTATTCTTAGTTAAAAGATATTCCGAAAAATTAATTTTTTCGGAAGGGGGCTCGAGGGTAAGGGTCATGCCTCCCGACCAGGGCAACCAGATACGTGCTATCAGACTGGCCGGGTAACAGATTACCTTGCTCTCCATCACAGATAGGGCGAGGAATGTACAAATTACGGGAGCTCTGCGCCGCGGTGGCGAGCTCTGCTGTCTGGACGGCTATGCGCTATGTGCACAGTTAGCCTTTCGTTTGTGGATAAGTTATAAAACTATGACATAAGACAATGCACAGTAACATAAAAATGTTATATCTTCTAATTACCGACTAAGTTACACAGTTAATTATTATTACTTAACGGCGTTGCTATTGTCACCCATTGGTGTACTCGTGGTAGCATATCCTCCTTAGAAGCGTTAAACATACAACTTCTGCCTTCTCGCCGATGATTTCATAGTGCTCACAACATTCTTTCTTCTTAGTTTCTAAACTTCAAGCCAAACACACTCTCTGATTTTGAAACATCCAGCAGCTTAGGACGTGACGCGCTTTATCCCATAAGCCTTGACAGCAGGTTTCAACATATTGACAGTTCTGGCTTTCAGGTCGATCAGGGTCGACTTTCAGGTTTAATGGTTCATGAGCGGCATAGGCGACGCACGTTGATGACTTTTTACCGCGTCGTTTTATGCACCATCCAGTGACCTTCAAACCCGCGTTAATCTTCTTGATAAAGGAGTTGAAACAATTATGTTCCTCTTGACCACAGTCGGACGCGGCAGACAGGACCACTGCCACCTGTGATGACGACATGCCCGAGACAAATAATTTGAGGGAGAAAAAACTTGATTGGTAATGAAGTTGCATCATGCAGGATTGTGGACTAGAAGGATAACGATCATTTACAATAACTGCCGGGCTGTCATGACGGCGAGCTGACGCACGTGTAACTGTAATTATGAAATATTCATTTGACCATATTCCAATGCGAATGAATCATAATGTAGGCTCAGCGATCAAACCAGCCATTCTTCTTGGAGAAAGTACCAGGCATTAATAATCCAATGATGACAACGCTTCAAGTGCAGCGAACCAAGCATACGTTGGGCCACGGATAGCTATTGCATGCATTGCGTATACGACATTTCACTTTAGGGGTGGGTGGATACGATACGGTACCGTCAAAATTTACTATTATTCGTAAAGTTAATCGCAAAATTGAGAACCTAATCGTAAAGTAATCGTATAGTCTACAAAAAAATCGTATAGTAATCGTATTCCTAATTAGGTATGGACCAATAAAATTTACCCTGACAACGCCTGGAACGTGGTTGGCTGTAAAACATTCTACGAACGATCATTTGCCGCTCGATTGACAACTTGTTATTGTTGAGGAGCCCAGGGTCTCGCATGCTCTCAAAATTTAGGCCCCGAAAAGCTCAGCGATCCGATACTGACAACTACTTTGACGAAGAGACAGTAGCTATCGACGCTATTGAACAGGGATGGCTGCCAAGCTGGTGGAGGGCCCTACAAAGATGAATACCCGAGAATGGCAGCCGCCGCAAGAGACTACCTCGGCGATTCCAGCCTCTGAAGTGGCTGTTGAAAGATTTGGTGGCGGAAGAGGATTAATGGTCAGGAACCATGAGAAAGCTTACTTTACTTGCAGACCGCTATTCAACTTAATTTTGTGTCTTTCTAATTAAATTTATCTGTTTGTCATCTACTTGTGCATTTCAGGGCAGATAATGAAGTCACGTGCAAGACTATACGATTTTTGCGAGTAACCAACCTCAGCGCTCGTATAGTTGATCGTAAAGTTTCACATGGACTCGTATAGTAATCGTATTTGACTTTACGAATACGAATAACGATTAATCGCAAATCGTATCCACCCCTAACCATCTTCCTAGATTAGTCACTGATGGATGGTGACGATCTCCATTCTACTGAGGACATCGTAATCACGTACGGAAACGGCATACGGTGACTCGACTGGGAACGTCCGTCCGAGCTTACAGGAGTCAGGGGAGATTAGCGGCTGAGACACACGGGCCAATGCTTAATTTGGTATTGCGTTGCCCGGACCGCCGGGTAATCTCGCCAATTGCATATTTAGGAGGTTTTGTATCGAGAGCCGGTTTTGGACCAATTTGAATGCGCGGCCCACGCGCGAATGGTTGACCAGCAACCTAAGCGAGGACTCAAGCCAACCATGGTAACTCTCATCCAATGGCCAACCATATGCTCTGCTCTGGTCGTCGACGGTACCATTTTCCCCCTTGTTCTGGTCTAGTTTCTTTCATGCATAACGCCTGGACTACTTTAATTTTACAAATGGACGTAGCCGGATGTTTATCAAACGTAGATTCCGTGTGGGGTAGAGTTCGGTTGATCGCTGGTAAACTTCCGAGATCCTGCGGCCGGCTATTGGAAGTACCCACAATAACGATGGAGCCAGAGCCACGAGCGTCCAAAGGTCAACTTGTGAAAGATTTGTTTAAAACACATCAGGACGTACAGAAAGTAGGTCAGGAAAAAGAAGATGGTGGAGGGTTTGGAGGAGCTGCGTGAAATTGACTATTGTTGTCGCCCAGTTGTCCTGAAATTGTGAACATTAAGGTAGGCACTTTTCCGATTACATAAATGTCATTTCTTTGGCAAAGGTTCAGGATGTCACCATGGTATGATAACAGGCTCGGACAACTCGACTCTTCTGGTCGAATCTCCTTAAATTGACAAAATATTCAGAGCAAAAAAGACACCATCCTTAGAATGATCTAACCTAATAGTTTCCAGGTTCAAGTCCAAAACCGTGTGAGGGAATTGCGAGTATGGCTCCTTTTCTTGCCCCGTCTACACCTGCATGGCTGATAGTGTTGCCCCACCATTTCAAATTGACAGCCTTATACTGGAAAGCAAAATATATAACAACACCGCATAATGCGACTCCAGTCGAGAATGCAGAAGTCAAAATGTAATTATATTTTGACCACCAAGCAAAGTACCTTCGCCGAATATACCACATGAAGCCGAGCGACGCATAGACCCCGGGAGTAAAGTATACGAGACTGTAACTGCTTCCCCAACTAGCTGCACCATTGCAAAGAAGAACGGGATGCACATATCTGAGCTGCTTAGGGAACAGCTTGCGTAGGTACCAAAATGGCGGAACCACCAAGAAGCCAATCAAGAAGCTATACTTCAGCGGAGGATACAACTTGCTGAACAACCTCTGTGGTCCAATAACACCAAAGAGCACGCTGTCGGCATAAATCGTAGTAGTTCCTGCACAAGTAAACTTGTCGACTTGAGTCGCAGTACAGAAACCGGGAATAGTATTCATCTGGAATATAATAATTCCCACGGTGAGAAAGCATTGAATGATCGTCCCCAGAATTTGTCCTCTAAATGCCGCCCGTGGCGGGATCTTCGCATAATGAGCCAGTTTGAGATCGCTCACAAAACTATCGGCCTGTGTATCCGTGTTGATCCCGATAAGTCTGCAAAGGAGGTTTGCGTTACCGTTCCCGGGAAGCATATAGCCACTAATGACACTGCTCAAATTATTCATCCTCAAGTTGAATCCTGTAACAGAATAAATGATCGCGATCGGAATCAGCATAGCGAACGAAGTCAACATGGTTACGATGATAGACGACACAGGTGTATGTGTAGGATAGTGAGTAATCCCAATGATGAAGAGGACGAATGAGATGACGAAAATAACAAGGAACCACCAGTCAGGTACCTCCTTATATTTGATCATCATTCTCGACATTGGGTCGTTGTATCGTTCATATGTAGAAGCCTTCCTGTTCTTGATACCCAAGTAGAACCCAACAAATGCTTCCCTAATAACCTTATATTCTGTCAAAAGGATATATGTGAAGGACATGGTGTACATCATGAAGAACCCCCCAAGATATACAAGATTTCCTGAGGACATGTAGGGAGGAGAGTAACTCTGATACTTTTCTTCATCGAGAAGACCATCAGTCAACACTTTACTCACATTAAATTGCGTTCCATGGTTAGTCCAAAGTTGATTAGAATTAATAGGCAAATAACCACCCCATCTGTAATTAGTCCAGTAAAGCGCGATAACTGCTACTCCCCCGAAGAGCATTCCAATATAGTTGTTCAGAGTAGCAAAGACCGGTATTACCAACGGACTAAAATGATTGATAACTGCCCAGTCGAAAGTCGGGACGGGATTTACACCGAGACCCAGGAAGCTACCATGGCCAATACAAGGTTCTTGGGTGCGATCCAAGTTATCCAGTTGAAATCACTCATGGCAGTGAACACATAGCCAGGAAGAAAGAAATAAAGGAACATTCCACCAAAACAGACAAAGAAAAACTTGTACTTCGACATTGACCATCCGTTGACTCGCGTCTGCGTCTCAGGTACAAGCAACGCTCGGTTCAAAGTCAAAGTGGGAAGAATTGTCGGCCACATCGATTTTGTTGGATAAATTACCCAGCGTCGTAAGATACCAGCCCAGCCAAATCCGATAATCGTACTTGACAGGTTGACGATCATAATATATCCCACAGTGACCCAAGGTTGATCGTAATACACAGGAAGCTTCTGACTAACTACGTAGTTCATGAAGTTGGAGGAACCCGCAGCCACGTTGACCATTAGGGTACAAAACATTTGCTCCTTATTTGTCCAAGGGCCGGGGTTGATACTAATTCTTTTGCCGCGGACAGTGAATCCCCAGTCTGGAAGGAGTTGCATGGCTCTACCGCAGGGGTAAAGAAGAAGTTGAATGGCTGTCGACTGAAGATGCAAACTTGGCTGACGCCAACTGAAGAATGAATTGACGAAGCAACCAATAACAACCCAAACCACTCCCAGAAAATAAGATCGGATAGTTTCGACAGGAATGGTCTCGTCATCATAAGGATCACAGACTGCACGGACCTCAGGATATGGTGAAAAGCTATCGATTAGAACTGCTTCGACCCTGACAGCAATGTCGTAGGATTCCGAATCTCACTCCGACTCAGCATTCCCAATCAAATTCTGTATATGTGCCATCGCCTGTTCGGGGAAATTTAAATCGTCCGTATGATAGATGGCCGCCTGTCTCAGAATTTCGAGTCCCTTCTCCAACGACATCTCAATCGCCTTCGAAAGAATATAGTCCGTATTGTTGTCATTTTCGATTTCTCCCACCGTGAAGGTGCCAAGTCTCTCGCGTATCTGTTCAGAGATTCTGTCTCTCTCCTCTAGCGAGATCTTTTCGGTCGCTCCTATTGTAGGCTCTTTCACCACAATCTCTGAAATCGACTTCTCGTTGCTGTTTGAAGATCGCAAGTCCATAATTGCGAGACCTAAAACCAAATTAGTATACCACAGACAACTCCTGTCATGGATAAAATAAAATGGATGTCATACCTTTAAAACTAGGAGGAGATATTCGTGCTCAGAAACGTCGACTCGGGACACGAGCGTCTTCTATATAACGTAGTCTGGATTGTTCGAGCAAGTGTTAATTTCAGTTCAGACATCATGTGCAGTAGATGCCTGAGACCCCAGACATGAAATTGCCGGAGGCCAGTAGTGTTTAAAAGATTGTTGGCTTGGCATACGGCAATTTGCTACATTGAATCTAGCGTCCGGCGATAAGGAAATTGAAATACACTATAGCGATAGCTAAGTCGAGGATCGAATGATTGATACGCCGTCATGTGTCAGAGTCTAGTAATTTTGACGGACCGTCCGACTGGCTTATCTAGAACCCCCTATCAATGATACAAAATTGGTAAGACGGATAATGTGTCAGACATAACCTAGAATGTGAGGTTTAAGTTGGCTGTTGGCTTGACAACGGTCCCAGATGAGAATTAAGGTTGTGAATTTCAACGCAAATTGTAAGCTTCATGCGCTCGAGCGCACCTTAAAACATCGGTTATCTGCTCCTGATTAGACCATTGTTCCCAGCATCGGAGCTAAGAAAAGGTTCAGAAATGAAAAATAGAGATATTACGCCCATAACCCCCTATCACATCGCGGAATTGTCGTTGTTCCCAGATAAATAGGCGCTTGAAACTAATAGGAATTAGCATTATCGTTGGGAATCTGATGACTGAAGATGGCCTGTGCGCGATAGTCCAGGCAACCTTAGCTCGGCAAGCAGCCATGCCCGCCAGGTCGCTATCGGCAGCACAGCCCATTGATGAGAAGCATTTATAATGCTAACCAAGCATTGTTGGAGTTCCTTGGACTCTTGGCTGCGTTAAAATACACTGCCAGTTAGGAGGGAACAGAACTGAGGCTGAACGTAGACGAAAAGACTCCCTGCTGAGAGCGAGGATAACCGCTGGGAATGGCGTAAGCTGATCAGAAGGAATTTGACATCCATTGGTCGAAGTTTGCAATCCCTTTTTCCCCCGGAGATACCTTTAAGCTTAAGACCGCATTGATCATTAAACGCATACGAGAAAATAATCAATTTTCGATTTAGGTTTCTCCGACAGATTAACTTTATCCTTGCTTACAAAGTTACCAAAGAAGGCTTCACTCGTCATCGATCCAGTCGCAGCTTGAAGCCAACACCCATTTGCGCCTCGGAGGGCCTTGGCAAGGGGCGAAGTTCGTCAGGCACAAGGACTAGGCACTTCCTGTGCTCGCAATTGGTTAACTAATTGTACGTCCGATCGAAAGAGCGTCTTTTATATAATTCTTGGTAGATGGCCACCATGACGCTATGAGGCTCAGCTGACTACTGCTGGATCGGGATTAGTGGTGGGATATTTTGTGATAAGACCTCACCATATGATCCATCACATCCCTATACTCGGATTCGGCATGCTCAAATCTAGCATACTACTGCGAAAATATTTCCCCAGGTCACTTTCACTTTTGTCTGTTAGCTCAGTCCACTTTGACTGCAATCCACCGGATCAGAGGGGGCTGTATCCCTTTGTAAGGGCTCCGGTGCTCACGCTGTCATTTTGTTTGTTCATTGTCTGGTTTTAGAGTGGTTGATATAATTACAGACCTAGAATGGAGTTAAATACAAATAATGCGCACTTTCTGGTCTCAACGCGCTATAACCCGCTCACTATATTTTATGCTCAAGTTTGTCCACGTTTCCGGCTAGACTATGTAAACTTCAGCTTCCACACCTTCGTTTTTGGTTCATCATATCCATACGAGGACACAAGCACTTTCTGACCGGCAATATCTGAGCCGTTCTGAAATGGGACTGGAGTTACAAGCGCATGTTCGACAGATGCGGGAAACGAAAAGACGATGAAGTCATTGGTGCTCCAAGGGCCGAGTGGGGTTGATGAATATTTCACTCGCAGACGATCTTCACTACCATTGAGGAAGAACAGCAGGTACGAGTTGTGATATGCCGAATAGAAAATTGAAGCTGAGACTCTAAAAGACGTCTGAGCGGGAAGTGAAATAATAGCGGCAGATTGCCTACGCGCAGTAGGAAATGGCTCGGTGGACGACCAGGCTCCTGCACCTTGGTCCCAATATCTCCATGTCGACTTGTCTTCAACTGTCGCGGCGGGGGCTGAGGCGACGTGGACGTCTCTGTGGTATCCATCCTGACTAGAATCCAGCGCGTATAAGTACACAACTCCCCTAACGACGACCGTTGCAAACGAGCCGTATTGGTATTCGTCGGGTGTCAATGTTATAGTAACAGGACGCGTGATTTTCAAGGTGTTATAGACCGGACTGAACTCGTATACGACTAATGACGTTCCAGCGAATGTGCCGCAAGAGCCAAGCCTCATATTCCAGAACTGAATCGCTTTACTAGGCCCGAGAACAGCACAGTTTGTAGACGCGTTGATGGCGATGTCCGACTTGTAGTTGGCAATGACTTCGTTCTCGTTCTCCGTGCAAGGGATTGGCGGCCACTCGGCCCAGTTATCGACGATCCATGCGGGGTGGGCAAAGTCCTTTGCCAGAGAGATCGTGCTCGAGAAGCTGGTCAATTTGTAGTAGTTCTCCTCATCAGAGGTCTCGCTGGAGGTGTACCCAAAGAACCAGAACCCCCGGTTCTGGAGGGAGCAGAATGTGGCCAAGTCTGTGTTCCGAGTCAAGAATTGGGGAGTGCGGGACCAGTCTGTCAGGTCCCCCCAGTAATTCACGTATGCAACCTTGAAGTCGAGATGAGCAGGCGGTAAGACTTTATAGAGAGGATCAGTGTCATAGTGAGGTGTGATGATTGAGGGTACCGGAAAGATTGTCGATGCGGCCGGTGTCGCAGCGGAGACAGTTACTGCTGCCAGAAATACTACTATTACATGTAGTGCAAAGGTGCCCATATTTGAAGTTGGAAAGCTGGTCAGCCGAAGAGGCCCGACGGCACAGCTTATAGTATTTTCGTGAGCTGCTGGCCATGCGACGATGGGAAATTCTGCCAGTAGATTTTAATAGAAATAAGATGTAATGAAATATAATTATCCAGTCAGAGACAGTCAACGCCAACTTTTAAAATCGATATAAGGCCTTGGCGATTTTGTGCATTGCCAAGTCTCGATGTCCGCATGATCATGACCGAATCGCACCAACGTCATATTCGATTTTGTCAGCAGCATCTCTCCAGTTATGTTGAGTCTCGCTTCTGATGGGATTATGTATAAAGACCTGAACCTCTCAGTTGTTGCCGTGAAAAGAGCTCTGTGTCCGACGAATGGCCTCATTTCTTGTTCTCGTTCAGCTGATAGTTGGGACTTTCGCGTCCGCAGCATCGGTATCCACAACATTTTCAGTTCCGAACATTCTCACACCACATCGCGAGCTTTCACCGCCGTTTAGAGTGACGCCACGAAATCTCGGATTCTCAGTCGCCAGCGTATCTAATGAGGATTATCTACATGACGACTCCATCGACTCGTCGTACACCGTCACTCCTTTTCGGCCAACTTTGTGCTCTATCCAAAACCGAACATTTTGGTTCGCCGGACCGGTGCAGATACAAGATGCGCAGAAACGGACAGTGGCATTGACATCGAGCTCTGTCGCCATGGCTTTGAACTTTTCTCATCCTTCCTGGATCCGCGAACTCTCTCCAAGACCAGAAAGCTCCTGGCCAATCATTCCCCTCACTCCTGCCGAGCAGTTTGTCTCGGCGACGTACAAGAAGACATATCAGTTTGACACAAGCGCCCACTGTTCGCTCATTAGTGACACCTCAGCGGTGCAGTTCTGGAATGCGTGGAGTTACAACGCCGGAACATACAACTGTTACAGCCCCAGTGGATCATTCTTGGCCATATACACACTCGACCCGGCTACTAACAAGCTTACTGTCAGTCGTCCTGCCCCTGTGTACCAGAAGCTGAGTATCCAGTACCCCTACGGTTCCTTTTCGACTCTGACTGTTCAAGGGAAAACATACCTGTATGCTTGGGATGTATACTACCCCCCGTCAGACGACATGGGCGGCGAACATGACCCGGGTGGTTATCACAGGGACATTCACGTTGCGGTTGCGCCCACTTCCACAATAGAGGACAAATCGACGTGGAAATACTACGACAACAGAACCGGTACGTTTTCAAGTACCGAACCGCTACCCACTACTCGCAGGTCGTCAGCTGCCATCATCATCTTAAATGACTTCTCTACCGAGTTCGCGAACACGTTTCTGTCCGCTTCAATCTTCTACTCTGAGTATCACGATGCATATCTACTAGTATATGCGCCATTCTATCCCCCAGGGATCTATGTTCGTTTCGCGCCGACGCCTCTTGGACCGTGGTCATCTCGCGGCACAAAAATCATGGACCCGACGCAATTTGGTTACACGGTCGTCAGATACGCTCTAGCCAGCCCAATATTTTTCCAAACAGGAGGAAAAGCTGGACAGAGCCTGCTCTTGACTCTTACTGGGGACTACAAGACCCAGGCTTTCAAACTTAATTTTACGTAACCTTTTGGATTTTTAGTGACTGTGCGGTTTTGTCCGTGTTGGTTGCTACGAAGTCTGAGCGGGACACGGAAATCTTTGACAATGTAAGACTGTGTGGTGGACTCGCCGCGTAGGCAAAGCTGAACTGGAGCTTGGAGCTTGATATTCAAGGAACATGCAAGAAGATTGTGAGAATTAATTTCAAGTATATCAACCTTGACTTGCAGGCCGGTGCAGTTAGATTCCCCGGCACTAAGTCGTCATATTCTTTTAAATTAGCAGTAGTCCCGAGGAAGGAAAGCCTCAGTTGCAAATATCAGAGCCGCAGAGTGTTAACGGTATTAACGGAAAGTTTTCTTTCTTTATGTTTCAACGCCAATTGCAACTGCTTCTTCCCCTCTCTCTCCAGTCTTGGCTTGCGTGTCCATCTCTCTCATTAATCCCGCCTACTTGCCTCCTACAAGCAGCTAAATTGCTCATTAATATCCATATCAGCTTTGTATGACGCCTTGCGTCTACAGTCTCTTTTTGGGACAATCTCGGAAGTTATCGGCTTAGCCTAAGGAAACGGGTTAGGGCTGTTTGTGTATCTTTGCGTCAAGTTTTAGGCCGTAAATTATTGTTATATAGCTCTGGTCGGTCCCATCGGCGCATTGAATAAATTCGGGTTCACTTATAGCCGATATGTCTGGAATCAATCCTTTTGTTAAGAGGCGAATAAGGCGATCAAGGTGGATATGACGTCGACTCTACTCTATCCGGTGTGTTGGCATTCATACGATCGAGCCAAGCCAATAGTTCGCCTACACAAACCGTAGCGCGCCTTGTCGAAAGTGGACCTGTGCCGGTCAGAAATTGCTTGGAAGATCGGCGCATGGACGGCGCGAACTCATCACGTAACTATATAAAAAACCACTCCCCACCACAAAATGAATAGAAGTAACAAACTAACACCTCACCAATCCTTCTCTAACAACACAAATTTGACTATCGCGAGGTGAATTATCTATCAAGGATTGAAAATTAGGCATATAACTAATGCAGAATTAGGAATGTCGCATATATTTCGAACTATAGTCTGGGGGGGTTATTTCCCCATTATTATGACATTGCTATACTTGTTCGGAACAGTTTCAGCTTATGACCGTGGTAGACTGTGCATTAGTGCAGTGTACCATTTAATGGACGCTGACCCTTTTGGTAATGGCGATTGGGGTACAGCAGTAGAAGAATGTGGTTTACTTGTTTACCAAGAAGGTGTCGATCTTAACTTGAAGCCAATCAGCCTTCTGGTCACTGACGTAGATGGGTCTGCTAAAGTCTCAACAACGTTCAAAGTTGGTCTTCACATCTGTACAGTCCATGGAACATGGGATTCAACACTTTCTGACCCACCGTCGGCACCATCCATTTCGAAGATTACATGTAGTGGCACAAATCGAGTTTGGCCTATAACTTCGTCAGATGCAGGCTATCGTAAATCTCTTAGTCGCCCTCAATCGCCTAATATTATGGATGCCTATGAGCTGTTCGGAATGTATTGCGGATCATACTAAAGTGACGGAAGAACTGGTTTGTGGTTAGGATTAGGGTTAGTAATATATATACACATAGTTAAGCGCATAGAGTTCAGGGGCTGAACCACGGGGCGACTTTGGCCCGCACGAGGCAAACAATCGAGCACATGGTTCAGCTTTCTAAGTACCGCCGAATTTGGCGGTACTTTTTCTTTGCAGTATTTTAAAATCAAATTCAAATTTGGAGTGGACATCTCTGTGGGTGCAGACCATATGGAGATTTGCGGGAAAATCGTCAGCGACTGCAATAGGGCTATGAATATCATAGCACGTAGAAGATATAGTCCTAGGCTACGATCAGGGTTCAGGGTTTCTGTCCTTGTGCCGTAAATACCACGCCGATCATAGTGGGATTGCGTGTTTAGCTTCAAGTCGTTACTTCCTAGGGGTTACCGTTCGGTGATCGCTACCAAATTTACCACATGCTTTCCATCTGGCAGGGATCAAGGCGAACTTTCAGGGCAATCATGCGATTCGCTTGCAGACCAATGCAGTTACGCTCATCCAGAAAGTTCGCAATAATGGCAAAAGGATCACCGAATCCGCCGACAAAGTGCTTGCGAAGTCAGTCACTCTCGCGAGAGTGTATATTGTGATCGCAAGCGAACATACACGACTGCGAACTCAGAACTCAAGGTGTAGCTTCCTGTATACCTAGATTCGTACAGCTGCCCTGTCGAACATGAGATTACTGGAACTATTTGCGGGACTGGATATTATGAATTGTCCGTGAGACTGGTCAACATTGAGACTAAGACTCTCAGCCTCCCTTCCACATTGCCAAGTGAGCCAAATTCAAAATGTAATACCTAGCGATTGCTCTCACAAGTGTGCGGCTCGGATGTGACGTAGATTAACGTCAGATAGACATGAGGGTTGGTGCGGCGCTACACCCCTGAATCCAAACCGGCCAGTTATTGGCAACTCAAGTATTTCAGTTTCTGACTGCGCATCTGCGCATATGCAGGACTTCCTGAGCTGCCTAGAAATCTGAGCATTCCATCGCTGTGCGCTACTTCTGACTTTGTAAAGCTGTTGATTATCGGTTTACTGGCTGTCGCTGACATTATGAGTGTCGTTGACAATCTGGAAAATATGGATCGACAACTGACGATCGTCCGCCATCACATGTCACGCAGAGATATATATTAAGCAATGACCCTAAAGAGACTATCATGACGGCAAAGAGATATTGCAAGCCTAGCTCCAGCGACAAGACCAACCAGCCGACACCGTACACTAATGCAACGCACAAAACTGATTGGCATTGTTAGACGATCCCTCTCACCGGATACGCAGGTGGAGGTGCCTGCTACTCGAGAGGAGTACTATCAAGTGTGCGAGGTAATGGAAAGCTAAGAGATAAAGTGCGTATTGTGCAAGTCTGCGTGTTTGAAATCTACTGACCAAAGCTGAAGGCATCCTCAACTGTTGTACGACAGTGCTAGGAGTGTTGCCATAGTCATCGCTGCACCAAGTCCACGTCACAGTGGAATGGCAAGCGAACTAATGGTCCAAATTAAGGATGAAGTCAGGCAGGGAGTAGACTCTGCTATTTCTCCACTTGGACGGATGAAACGGGGACACGGGCCGCCAGTCACGGGCTTACGACGAGGGCATGGGACACGGCATTATCGTATACAGAAATCGACGATAATGATACATTAATGATTGCCATTGAGGTTGGAGTCTCTCAGTCACATGAAGGTTTGCGAGCCGCAATCTCTTGGTCCGTCTGCGCTTTGCATTGCCGATTGGGAATTGGGATGTCCATAAACGAAGGTAGCCGGGGCCTGAAGCCAACCATAAGGTACTACGACTCAGTTAGTGACATCGACGGCGCAATTGAGCGGATTAGAAGAGAGTTCCGTGACCAGCTGAAACAAAATCCGTATGGGACACCTTGTCAATGATGGCGTGACTTTGTTTGGTCGAGTAGAAAGCGTCGTGCTCCAGACTTTGCGATGCCCACCTGAAGGCTGTGCTCCGGAGACTCTGCTCGATCCCACGCAGTCTTTCGTACGTGATAACTAGCGGCTTGTGTAATTGAGAGCTAAGGAACTAGTTAGAAGTGGTGCATTCGTTGGAATGGACATACCTCCGAACCAGGATGAGGTCGTACTGGGAGACTGTATTCCCAGTCATGTCCTTAGTGATGAGCAGATAGAGGCCAGGCCAGTGAACTTTTTTCGCCGCGACTGGTTCGAAGCAAAATTTCGTATCTCCATGTTGCGGTACGCATTGCAGCGTCTGCGGGCCAAGGCTCTAGTTCGACAGTCCTGAGTTATATGTCTTTTCATCTGTAAAATCTGTTTGTCTTTTAATCTGAATCTAGAGAATAATGGCCACTCTATCCAGCCGTACTCTCCTCATTCGAATACTTCACTAGGCCCTAACAGCGAGTATTTTTATTTGCACGATCTGTTTTTGAGTGATCATAAATTCAGTCTTGTCTCATCCGTGTCCATATCCGTGTCCATATCCGTGTCCATATCCGTGTCCATATCCGTATCCGTATCCACCACGGATATCCACGGATATATCCGTTATCCGTCTATCGTGCCAATCCATAGATCATCAGTCGACGAAAGATGATTTAGGTATGTCGCGTCCATCGAACTCTAGCCAAAATATAATACCTGCCTAGGCGATGAAGCGAATTTGCTATCGTTAGAGATGTGTTTTCTTATGTCGGAAACAAGACTGTTACTAGCAGAGGATTATATTGAAAACCACGAAGAATCGCTTGATGCCCAATCTGCCTTTCAAAATTGGACTATAGACTTGCTATTGTTTTAATGATTGCAAAGCTCTATTGCGTTAGATATGTGAACAACAGGAAGACCATTCCGCGCAGTACAAATCCTTGATCTTCTACTATCATGACCATAACCCAAATATTTCGCAAGAAGTTTAGAGTCTACCCCGAAATTCTAGTTAACTGCAGAAAGAGAACAGTACAAGCAATGGGTTGAGGACATGTCTTGCGCTGAGTGGAGAGATAATTGGTGCATGACCTATGGCACGTTTGTACCGATCTTTTCCAAACGTCACTACTAACGGCGATATTTTTTGATCACAAGTCGAATTATTCATTTAATGTTCAGGTATGTCGACCCCCTCTTGCATTGAAGACACGGATAACAATGTAAGCTTGTCTGCACTTCCGATGGCAAGATAATTGACTACGTCGTCGGAATTCCTGGATCTAGACATGACAATTGTGTCTGAAGTTGACAAGACTACTTAGTAAGCATGATACTCTCTTGCAGGAAAATGATATGTGTTGGGCAGACTCAGGCTACCCGTTGTACAAGTGGCTTCCCACACCTTTCAAAATGCCAGAGACGGAACGTGTTGACAATGCTTACTTATCTTTCTCTTTCTCTGGGATTTATCTTCCCGGCCAACAGCGGAGATGAAATGGTGAAGGTGATTTCGAGGACGACGACGACTCAAAAATAGAAAGATCAATAGGCATTCCTGGCGTTGATACAGCCTCAGTAGCAGCGGTGTCTCTGTTGTTGACCAGCCGAACAAGCTCAAAGTAATACGGACATAATACTTTCTTTTCGGCTGCCAACAATCGCAATCAGATGAAAATGTCCTGCACGCACGCAGTGTCTTTCTACTTACCCATATATTTGCATGCGCCATAAGTGGATTCTTAAATGCGTTCCTGTAGGAGGCTACCACAGTGGCATTATCTAAATGTTCATTGTATTCAGAAAATTCGCTCAATACCGCCACAGCTATTTCTCTAAAGACAGCTTGCTTCGACTGCCCCGCGGTCGCTTAGCCAGGCTGTGGCAGGACGGCCCGACGAGCCCGCTCATCTTGAAATCCCCTATTTGAGGTCGTCAATCGGGTTAAAAGTGTTGATAATTGGTACGAAAAACTCAAAGTGGTAGTCGGGAGTGTCTACCAAGAAAACTTTGAGCGGGTATTCCGAGTGCCTTTTGATCGGCGTGTTGGGTCTTAGTGAAGTGATGCGCCAATGCACCAACACGGAGTGTAAAGTAGGCGACAGAGAGGAGAGAGTCCTGGTTCAAATGAAAATCACAATCAAAACAAACAAGGACTTCGACTGCGTTCAGACAAATATTTGGAACCTACCCACTTCGTCTGCACTCTACGAGTGTCGTTCTCCAACGTCACATCAACCTACGTTAATATTACATCATGAGTCTCGCTGACGGTGAAGCCGATCAACCCTCGTGGACCAGCTCTCGCGAAGCCGCGTGGCAAGCAATCACTACACGCGAGGGCGCAGCGGCCCCAGACACCAAATCGAGAGGCGACATAAATTCCACAAGGAGGCTACGGCCAAGAAGGACAATATCCAAACAAGTCTCCGCAAAGAATAGAGGGTTTACCTAAGGGGAAAGGCCGAATGGAGACTGAGATATCCGAAATACGCAAAATCCTACGTGGGCCCCTACCAAAGTGACTCGGTGCTAGAGTTCATAGTATCTGAGGACGGTTACAAGTGGATCATCGAAAATAGAGAGAAGTCAAACCGAAAGTGAGGGCCAACTGATTCTTTCTAGCTCCCGATACTGACTGAGCGACAACTACCAGGTACAGGGTATGGTATGATGGCGAGACTCACAAGGTTACAATTAATTGCTGCCCGAGCTACCTCCACGAACGGACGAGCGTCATGGTTATTGACAGTATGGTGGACGAAGCCGGAAAGGTGATGCGCAACGCCGGAGTAAGCGATGACGTTATCTCGAGAGTACAAAATGTCGGGCATCTGACGACTTCTTCGCATTCTCTTAGAAGCAGGAAGTCATACAAGGAACCAGATGGGCTAATTGTATTTGAGGGGGGAGATATAGATCGGAGAAGAATTGCTTTAGAAGTCGGCTTTTCACAGTCGTGCTCCAGCCTTCGACGGGCCACTTTGTGGTGGATCGAGCAAAAGAAAGCGGCCATAGCAGTGATGTTGTGTCTGACGGAAGTTGACAGAAGTTCGGGGAAGATCCATCGCGAATTTGGGACCGTCCAGGAGCTCAACGCGGAATTGAAAACAATCAGCAGTGAATTTTACAGACAACGGAGAGAGGGGCCTCGCCTATTCGCGCCGTTGGAGTATAATGGATATAAATGGTTTGGTACCCTTAGTGATGCGTTCTTCGAGACGTATCGCGAGACCGACTCCGGCGTGATGAGGAGCGAGCCAGTGGTAAGTCCCACGAACAAATCCCAGCGTTTGTGAAAAACGAGATACAATTCTCTAACAAATGGAACCAGTACCTTGTTAAGGATGGAGTCCATGTCACTAACGCTATTCCGCGTGATTTATCGGTCACAGTGGGTGGACTTTGTTCCCCACGATTGGCTGAGTGACGACAATATCAGACGCTTAACTGTGAACTTTCTCCAGTCGCAGGCTTTCATGGAAGGGTTGTCTAACGCAATAGTTGAAACTGCACTCAACAGAGTGGAGGACAGTTCTGAAGTTCGGGAATAGTGACGCCATTTACGCTCGCTAACAACCGCTTCCGATTTCATTCTCGCTAACATTCGTATATTAAAACAATACTGGAGACTAATATTGCTGACGACTGATTACTATAGAGGTACTGAAGTACCATTGAGTTGGAAATCAGTGTTCATTTTCACACATACAGGGATTATGGCTTGAGTGATGGAAAGTTTAGTAATTTATTCATTATTCTTCCTGAATTCGAAGCTTCTTTTAGTGGCTCAATAAATTAAAGCCCCAGCGCTGAAAAGGCGCAAAGTGCTAGTTGGCTTTATATATATACGCCCAATCAATTAAATCCGGTTCACGACAGCCAAATTGCATAAATACTTGTGGAACGTGGCTAAAAATGACTACTATTGCGCCGTCTACATATCCTTTACACCAGCGAGCCTTCCAGATGCTTGTCATCCCACTGCCATCTAGCCGCCTCGATATTGGCCTCTCGTCAACTGTAGGCCCCGACGACGGCAGCCTTGGATTACGCCCACTCTATGTGAGGAGTGCAGTTACGTTGCTATCCGCTTCTGCGCAGTGGTCTAAACCACGACCATGCACCATCTCTCCGTGCGGCTCATTACGATGGAACAGTCGGACAGTCGGGCATGGGGGCAGACTAGGTGATGCTGACGACTGAGTAGGAACTGAGATTGCAGTGGACTTATATCTGTAATCCAGAAGTCAAGAATTTGTTTCCGGCAGGGGTCCTTGCCACTTTTTAGGACAGTTGTTGTCAATATAATCCCATTTCCACTGCGGAGACGATGCTGACACTAGTGATCTCTCCGTCAAACTATAGTACCTATCCAATTAAGAGCCCGACCAGAGTTGCAGCAAAGACTCATGAAAGGATTATTAATGAAGGTACACTTTACTGTCTCACTTGTTCAAGTAACAAGTCTATTGCTGGTAGCACCCTATCAATATCAGCGACGCATCTTTCTGTTACTAAGATAGTGTGAGAAATATATGATAGATCTGAAACAAGACTGTTTTGTCGCCACTGTTGCATTTCTAATTCTGTAGGTGTTGTCAATATACGTGTATTATTTTCTAAAGCAAGAGCTCTGGGATCCGTAAGAAATAGGAAGGAGTGAGCTGCCAAGTTGATAATATGACCGTTACAAAAGAAGTCTGTGATGTCGAGGGTTGTATGTGATTTCATATTGATCGAAAAGGACAGTCAGTGATAAAGGTAGACGAAAGAACTTTTAGGGTTTCCGCTCAAACTGAAAACCGAGAGCTGCAGAGACAAGCTGCGTCGCATTTAACAAATGAGATTTTTGATTGTAGCGGTTACTACTTTCATTTGCGACGCTGCAAAGAAAGGCTAAACGGACCGAGTTCATTCTGACTTGCTCTCGCTCGCAAGAAAGAAAAACTGAGCGAGATCCGGCGACTGTACAGCGATATACAAGTAAGGCCAAATATTTTCATACGTCTACTAAGAAATATTGCGTCGATTGACTAACTCTATCTCTCCTTTAGCTATGAAAGATTTTTTTGATTGTCGAGGCGAACTTCGTATAGCTTTTTCGAAATCGAATCGAACTGCTACAATAACTTACGACCACAAGTGTCATACAGAAACGCCAAAATTTCATGTCACCGAAGAGGTACACCTGTATATCCAACGACTAATCTATCAGAATCTGATCCAAATGGCGGACAGTCCTCAGCTTAAGAATACCGACTTGCACTCGATCACTAGGCAGCAAGTCTACAACATCTGGCTCTCATATACTAGAAAAGAGTGGGAAAGAGACGCCGCTGATGACTTCAGATCTGCACAGCTGCTGTTGGAAGGACAGGAAGGCTATCGATTAATTGAAGAACTTCAAGAGCCTGGAGTTTCATTGGCGTTTATTACTCCGTGTTTCAGCGATAGCCTTAAATTCGATCGTGCGAAAATGACAGAGGTATTTATTGACTCAACATTTGGCACTAACAAGCATGGATACGAGCTCTACTGCGTTCTTACGGAGTATGACCTTGTCTCTCTACCTCTATCCTACTTGCTACTAGATACACGTGGCGTCCAGGAGGTATGCAAGAGGGGAACCCGGCTGACAGCGTGGTCGACCGCGTTACGAGCTGCAGGCTAAATCCGAATGTTGTTCATACAGACAAGGACTTTGCAGGTAATATATATTAGTCTCACCTTGGTATTCGTGTTCTAATTACTTGCTTTGGTAGAGGTGACAGCCGCTAGCCTAGCGTTTAAAAGAAACAACGACAGATATAATCATCATTTATGCCTATGGCATAGCCTGCGAGCCATTCATCAATATATCACAGGAAAAATGAAAAGCAAGGGCTTTGATTCCATCGATAATACTAGGAATTCTACCCGGTTGACATCTTTGCCTCAGTATCTGCATTTTCTGTCCGTGGAGTCTGGCTGGATCCTGTCGAATGGCCAGTCAAAGCAATGTACCCAGGACCAAGCGCGAACCTTGCGGGCCATGATAAAGCGTCATTTACTAAGACATCCTATCTTGCCAAGCCCTTTTCTTGACAGCGAAGGCACGCCGGCGCCGGAAGGGCTGCAGTATCAGACATATGAAGAAATCCATTGCGGCTCGAGCAAATAAATGCTGGAATATTGCAAGTCTATTGATTAGCCGAAAATATTTAGGTATTTTTGGAATAACTGGTACCGGCCCGGCTTCAAAAATGTTGGTTCGAGATGGGAAATTGCGTCACTTTGTGGCCAACCAGGCTCCAGTGCGACGATACCAATTTCTCGAACTACAATGAGATTGGAAAGTCATTGGAGAATTCTCAAGAAGGATTATGCGTCACGATTCGTTATGCCCAGACTTGATCTCCTGGCTTACATTATCTGTACTCGGTTAGTTCGTTCTCGTACTCACTTGTATTTACAAGTAGAGGCAGGGCGCGAGAAACCCAGCGTGTACAAAGACTTCGTGTTTTATGGAGAAAATGTGCTGAATCCATCAATCAGGACACTATAGTAAAACGCGACGTAGTTATATCGTGCGGACAAGGATCGTGGTTGTGCGGCTGTCCGGCATTCGTTCTGAATTCGCGATATCTGTGCAAGCACTTGGTATCCTTTTATTCCTGTCCACAAGCTGATGGCAATGGAAGGTTTCTCGTGCAACCGCCACCAGCATATAGCCCCCAGCTCTTTCAGGAACGTTTGCCGCTGATCAAGTTCAGCGACCGTGACATTACTATCAGTTCGGGCGAGGACTTGAGTGACTGTGTTGACGACGATGATCCGAGGTCATTCTCCTATGCCGAGGAGTTGGAATCACTCGAACTTGTACTGGCGGAAGACCCTGAGGCCGCCGAAGAGAATGATGAAGATATTCGGGAGTTTATGCAGGTCGTGAATTGGGCTTCCGGTCTAGCGTGCGAGTCCAATCCGAGAATGCAGCGTGCTTTCTATCTCTACTTCTCGAATAACGCGGCATCGTTCCTTGCGGAGTTCAAAGGGCCATACGAAGAGGCCGTTGGAATATCGCGCTCAGTCTCTAGTAATACCATGAGAAAGGCTCCCAAGTCATATTATTACAGTCGACCACAGAACCAATGTCGAATGTCTCGTGACGAATGAGTTTGCATTAGAGCTCATATCCACACTTGTGGTCGTCAGTTACTTACGCTGATAGATTCGATTTCGCCGTACTAGTACATAATTTTTTTCTAAATTCTCATTATTCGTGGTGACATTTATAATGTATGAAAGATGTCTTAAGAAATGCGCTGAGGACCAGAGAGTTTGTGCCAGTCTCCTTTTAGAATAGCGCAAAATGTTTTACTGATCGGTACGACAGGTACCATCATCTTGCAATATGTTAGCATTCAGGGCCTTGTACCACATTTTCCTTAAAGTTTTAGGGTTGGATTAGGTTCCATTTACTTCAGCCGCAGACTGGTGTTCAACGCAACTGCGACGCGTCGGATATTGATCGATATTTTGATGACGGTGTCATTAGCCTGGCAAATACTAATACTAAGGCTAATGAGAACTGGCTCTTTGCGCCCATAAAGGCGAGTACCCCAAATGGCAAGAGCTGCTCGGGATTTCTTACCGCTGCCAGCATCTTGAGTTGCTTGTGAGCGGCTCTTCAGCCGCGGTAGCTAGGGATTTGTTGGGACTGCGGAGGCACCGAATGAACGGGGAAACTATGAGGCTCTTAACATTGCTAAAGAATTCCTATAACAGTTTGGATAAGTAGTATTGAAGTCACAGTAGGGAAGTTGAACGTTGTAATTGTTTTTTTAAAGCTTCGTGCTTCGGCGCGTGTCGCTATTGCTTCTTTTTCTTAAATTGTTCCTGCCTTCGGTTTTCTTTGCCTAGTTCTTGCTATGATTTTAATATAAATAGACCCACATTTGAGTTTTTATAACTAAAAAATATAATTATTAACATAGTCATTCACTGTTATCATACGATTGGACGACTGAGCAAAGGCTTATAATCGCGTGATCTATCCGTGGATACTACAGATACGGATATGGATAAAGCCAAAATATCTGGATATGGGATACGGGATACGGATATGGATATTTTACCTGGATATGGATACGGATATGGATATGGAAAATTTGGCCTGGATATTATCCGTGCCGATCCCTAGCGAGTTTCTTTATGCGATCAATCGCCATTCATGGCGTTTGCGCACGCTAATTCCACCTACTTGCTTAGGTGCTGCTTTCTAGCTTCTGACCGGCTCTCACTTTGATTACAGTGATGCTGATTGGCCAGTGTGGCGCTCTCAAAGAAACCTCACACTCACAATTACGGTTGAGCCCTAGTAACGCACTGGTCAAAATCGCCTAATGAGCCAACAATCCGTGCATCTGGGAGAATACCACTCCATCCCTGAGGACGCCAGTCCGGGCCTCGTTTTTTTGAAAAACTTCCTACCTGTCCTGGACAGTCTGGATGAGAATGTGTCGATTGCGCCGTTTGTTTCGCCAAACGCACGCTTTATTATGGGCGACACCGTCACCTCTGTGGACAAATTTGCTACTATGGCTCGCATTCGCAGTGCCAAGTTGAGCTTCTTCTGCCATTGCGTCAAGCATGCATGGGACATAGCGGGGCCGTCGGCGACCGACGGCAGTGGCAGCAAGCGTACCGTTCTTTACGAGTCTGTCAGCATCACTAAGTTCAAGGACGATCCGCAGCAAGTCGCGGTCGAAGTGGCGGAGTTCAACGTGATCGAACTAGAGTCTACAGAGTCAGATCCCAGCAAGTTTGTGGCTGTCGAGCTCAGATCTTATTTGGATCCGAAACCAGTCTTACTCCGCCGTGAGCAAATGCAGTCTAGGAGCGCCAAAGACTAGGCTGTTCCATCAGGTTTCTCTAGGCCAAAGACGGCAAATCAACTGCGATAACAACGAGCAAGTCTACAAAGATTACGGCAGTTAATTTTTTTGCGAAAGCAAATACTCCTAAGAATACCGAGGTGGAGCAGGAAATACGAGTCAGGGGAATATAGATTATTTAAATAATTGTTGAATATGAACCTTTGTTACTGAACCAGGGATTTGACAGGGGAGGAATGATATCTTTTAAGAGATCCACCGTAATGTGCAGACACTTGGTTCGCAATTCTAACTGAATGTCCGCTTGAAGCCGTGCATGAGCTCCAGCATCATGGCGCCGAGTCGGAATAGGGTAAAACTGGCCATAACGGCATATGCTTTCATTAAAATACGCCATTCAATGGACGTATCACACTGCTCATGAATGCTTTCAATAACACCTGACCAGTCGCAATCGATTGCTAGCTTTGCCAACGCGGGATAAATTTCTCAAATGTTGCATTTGAAACGAGATACGTCATATGGGCCAGACTGACCGTCAACCGGCGCCAGACCCTGCAGAGAAGCCGTACAGGTTAAGAACTTAAATATTTCAAGGTATTTGGCAAGCATCAAAGTGCAGTATAGGAATGCTTGGCCTTTGTGGATTGCTCCAGATCTATGATGGCGCCGCATTAAGAGCGTATTCGCATGATGCGCCCCTATAAATCCTTATCATACAGATAGAAACCCTGAACCCTTGTACGGAGTGCCTCACTTTATCGGCTACTATTACCCTAGCCCCATCGACCAAGTTTCGGACCTCTGAATCGTACCTTACATCTTTATAGACGTACTCCAATTAGAGCTGTACAACGTACCGCGGAGGTGTCGACACATATTCGCTTCAGAACGACTACGCATATACATAATTCTAGGTACTGTGGCCAAGATAGTAGACTGGAAATGGTGACAGCAGCCTGAAGTCCGCTTTGCCTTCAACTACTGCGGTACTGCGCCGTACGTCCAACTACTTACCGAGCCTTGCGTCAGCCACCACATATGACCTTTCATCCACCTCAACGCAACTTTGCTCTGCTCCGCAAATTAGGACTGCACCTGAGGATTTTGTGCACCTTCGAGGCTCAAGGGTTCAGGGTTTCTATCCGGCTATTTACTGCCGTGCGCGCCGCGGCCATCATCTAGCTGTTCATCGATCATCAAGTCTAGCATTGCCAACATGGGTTTCCAAGACAAGCTCGTCGTATCTTCGCCGCCAGGTAATGGACTGGACAAGGACAATGATGCTCTTCGCACTGCGGCTAAGCCGGAATCGGCCCCACCGTCATATAATCCTGAAGACCTAATCACACCTCTTACAAACCTGAATCTAGCTCAGCCCGCCTCGCAACAGCCTCCGTCTATTGATCAATGTATTGCACACTTGAAGCTGCTGACCGCCCTCGCAAATCTCCGGGAAGACATCAGCACATCAGAATCCCTCTTCGGACTCTCGGATTCCCTTGCGGAGAAGCTTACAGACCCCGACAAACAAGAGGTTTTGCCGAAGATTCGGGAGAAGCGATGGCAAGTATATGTCTCCAGGGCAGTGGAGAGATTCAGAGTTTGGTGGGAGAAGTGTCTGCCATCATCGGGCCAGATGCTCCAACAAAAGGACCTGAGCTCGCAGGGACACTTTGATTTAATCACGCAGAAAGGGAGAGTCATCAACTGGGGCCTTGATCGCGCTCCTCCATTAGGTAGCGTTCCGATCCTTTTCAACGGCTGGTTCAAATATTAACGAGATTTCAGATGTCCTGATGGTCTTACATTCTTTCATGCTCAATCCTCGCGCATTCTTTGAAGATTGCATTCGCCAAGGGAAGATGGATGTGTGGGTTACAGGTCTCCCATGGGCGCTGATTAATACTTGCATTGATAACAGCTCGTTCGACTACGTTGCCACTGACGAAGCAAGATCCAATTTTGAAGAAATGACTGGCCTCGCTTGGGATAATCTTCACGATCCACCATCTGGGCGAGTACCTTGCCCGAGAGGCCATCCGATATATTGCCCGTGGACTGATGCTGTCGTTGGCGACCCAAAGAGACCCTTCGAGCAGGGCAAAGGCTATGCGGACAGATCATTCACCGCAACGTGCGACCAATGCAATTTCACCACCAATCACGAGATTTTGAAATTACAAAAATTCCGACGCGATCTCCAGGCTCTTCTAAAAGACGACGTTCCAATGCCGGGAACAATCCTTTCTCAAGAGGGAAAGCCAGACAAGGCGCTGAAGCCTGACCTCAAGCGACACGAAATGCTCTTCCCCAACCGGATCATCATTGCCGGATTAAAGACGCTGCTTATCGAGATTACGGACAACGTTCAAGTGGGGAAGTCGACTGTAACGGATATTCGCGATGCCATTGACAGAGCAATTAGAGACGCATCCCTCGTCCGAAAGGCCAATGGCACCCTTTCCAGTACGCTATTGCGGAAGGAGAAGATTGCGATTCGACGCATGATGTCCAGATATTGGGACAACTGGTCGCCTTTTGCACTCGATCTTGTTGGCGCCGTCATGCGACAAGGGACTTTCGTTGAGAAGATGGCTAATATTGACTGGATCCATTCACCGGCCCTCGCTTCAACCATGGCCCGCCTCATCAAGAAGTACCAAACATTCTTCCTCATCATGGCCGGCAACCCAAACCAAGTTGCTGTCCCTACTCTCGATGTCGATCTCGCATGGCATACACATCAGCTTAGCCCTGCCAGATACTATTCTTACTCCGTGGCCAAGACAAACGTTTTCATCGACCATGATGACAAAATCGAAGAAACCAAGCTGTCCGATGCTTTCAAGTGGACCTCCCGAATGTATCAGAAGTTGACCGGCGGAGAGATCTATAGCGAATGCACTTGCTGGTACTGCGAGGCTATCCGTGAATCTCATACGTCTACCGCTGGACGGCTGTTCTCAAGCTCGGAACGAAACGCGCAAACAGCTCTAAATCAACTTCACGACAACTCTGGAGTGTCTGACGATCCCAATAAAAACGCCCATATCAGTGCTCACAATGCCGTGAAGACGGATTCCGCAGCGGCCAGCACGGCTGCCGCAGTCAAAGCTGCTCAGCTGGAGGCTTCATATCAGAAAGCGTGTCGACGAGCGAAGAAAAGGGGCAGAAACCCACCAAGAAGGGATGACGACATGTTCGGCTACTACTATGCCTGGGGCTACCCTCTCTATTATCCCGGACTGTTCTATGCGCCTTACATGGCCCCGATGGCTATCACGGGAGAAATGTATCCCTGTAACCCATCATGTATGTCAGCAACACAAGGGGCAGCGGGCAACTGTTGTCAAGGAACGTGTGGTGCTGGCGTGGCAGCAGGCGGCAGTTGCGGGGGCGCTTCTGGTAAGTACGATCTGAATATACAGAGTGATTGAGGAGGCTAATGTTGTGTTAAGGCGCGTGTGCTGGAGGCTCTGCAGGCAAGTAGTCTGAATGATGCACTAGAAATTGTAGTTAACATTTTCCAGGAGGCTGTGGTGCAGGAGGCTGCGGAGGCGGTGCATGCGGAGGCGGTGGTGGAGGGTTAGTTTTCGAAAGATCTATGTCTTTGCTGAACAGGTTGCTAACGTACTCTTAGATGCGGCGGTGGAGGTGGCGGCGGTGGGGTAAGCGTGCTCATTTCCCAGCAGACTTTGCTATTATGGCAGGCCTGTTGGACTCTGGATTGATATTATACTAACATGTGATTCGGTGCAGTGCGGCGGAGGCGGAGGCAACTAAACAAGAATCCTACGTACCTGTTAGTTTACGAATTGAGTTAGGGACGGATTCGCAGGTAGGTCGTGTAAAGGAGACTGGGCGAGCTGAATTCACTTCTGTATCGGAATGCTACTTTACGACAGAAGCGTGATTTGGCGTCATCTGGAAGATTTATGAAGGGTTTCAACTGTGGCATGAGCGCGAACACTGCTGCCTCGTTCGGCCAGGACCAGGAGCGTTCGCGCATCTTCAACACATCTGCCATTTCCGAGACGCAAATTCCGCTCCGCGGCATCATTAGGCAGAATTGGAAGGCGAGAGCGAAATAGAGGAACATGAGAGTGTGCTTTTAGGAGGAAGAAGTGGTAGATAGGAGACTTGGAGGACTCTGTACAGTCCTAATGCGTGTTCTACAGGGAGCTCAGAGTAATCTATAATTGACTTTTCGTACTCCACGTGCCAGTTCCGCTTTTTGTATGCGTTTTGTCGTCGCCTGAATAGAATCTATTACACTACTAGTCATGAAGGTTCAGATTGAGCTGAAAAGTTGAGTTGAGGACAAATTTAGTATACACCGATACACAGTTGGTCCTATAGGTAACAAGACATGCTCACATGCTACGAGAGGGAAGGCCCGACTAAATGAGAAGTGGAAACGCAACTATACAAGGCCGGGTAAAGAATTAATGAATGTGGCAATGACGGACACAAAGGTTAAGGGTTGCGACGGGGCAAACGAACAAAGAGCCAAGGAGAGAGCGCACGTTGCCAAGATGGTAAGCTCACTGGGCATTGAAACAAGAAATACATGAGCGTTGAAACATAAAGAGCGTAATTGTGTTTAGTGTTGCAGAAGTATCCACAATCATGGAACGAGGCATGTTAAACAACTAGTCATAGGACTGCCCGCCTTCTGAGTCTTCATCGTACGTCCAACTACGTATATCTATATTTTTATAGGCTTAAACGCGTAACTTATAATCATACATAAGATCCACTGCGATATAATTAACTTTTTATCAGAATATGACGACTAAGTATCAGCGTTAATTAAAATTATTTTTCACTGTCTCCTAATTCGTAGTTCTCTTTTTTTCTCTTGCCTTGCCTTGCGATACCCGCACGCAGTTTCCGACATTCCGCTCAGGGTTCGTAGCACCCACCACGAGCAAAGCCGCATCCTCGACTAAAGAACAACACCAAAGGTTTAAGTTAGCTAAAATTGACTTTAAATGCCTGGGTCTGATAGTCGCTACTAAGAGTCAACAGCAGGCTCTGTCCGCCATTTCCGTCTGTTTGGAAAAATATAGGACTAGCTAGAGCGTATCTGACGACATTGTAACCAAATTGCGTCGGGTCCATGATTTTTGTGCCGGGAGATGACCACGGTCCCAGGGGCGTCGGCGCGTAACGAACATAGATCCCTGGTGGATAGATTGGCGCATATACAAGTAGATATGCATCGTGATACTCAGAGTAGAAGATTGAAGCAGACAGAAACGTGTTCGCGAACTCGGTAGAGAAGTCATTTAAGATGATGATGGCAGCTGACGACCTGCGAGTAGTGGGTAGCGGTTCGGTACTTGAAAACGTACCGGTTCTGTTGTCGTAGTATTTCCACGTCGATTTGTCCTCTATTGTGGAAGTGGGCGCAACTGCAACGTGAATGTCCCTGTGATTGCCACCAGTGTCCTCCTCGCCTCCCAAGTCGTCTGACGGGGGGAAGTATACATCCCAAGCATACAAGTAGGTCATCCCTTGAACAGTCAGAGTCGAGAAGGAGCCATAGGGGTACTGGATCGCCTCCTTCTGGTATACAGGGGCGGGACGACTGACAGTAAGTTTGTTAGTTGCTGGGTCGAGTGTGTATATGACCAGGAATGATCCACCAGTGTGAAAACAGTTGTATAGTCCGGAGTTGTAACTCCAGGCATCCCAGAACTGCAAGGCTGAGGTGTCATTGATGAGCGAGCAGTGGGCAGTTGCATCAAACTGATATGTTTGATTGTACGTCGCCGAGACAAATTGCTCGGCAGGAGTGAGGGGAATAACTGGCCAGGAGCTTTCTGGTCTTGGGGAGAGTTCTCGGATCGATGAAGGATGGGAAAAGTCCAAAGCCATTGCGACAGAGCTCGATGTCGATGCCACCGTCTGTTGCTGCGCATCCTGTATCTGCACCGGTCCCGCGAACCAAAAACTGCGGTCTTGGATAGAGCAGAAAGTTGGGTAACCTTGAAACCCAGACGTTAAGGTGTACGACGAGTTAATAGAGTCGTCATGTAGATAACCCTCATTAGATACGCTGGCGACTGAGAATCCGAGATTCCGTGGCGTCACCCTAAACGGCGGTGAAAACTCATTGTGTGGTGTGAGAATGTTAGGAACGGAAAACGTTGTGGACGTCGCAGACACGAAAGCCGCGACTGCCAGCTGAAGGAGGACGAGAAGCGACGCCATTTGTCGGACGCAGAGATGTTTGCATCGCAAAAACTGAGAGGTTCAGGGTCTTTATACATAATTCGTCAACTAAGCAACCTCGACCGATTCATCTCTCAGTAGCGACAAAACAACATTCGCCATAAGCGAGACCCCAACAGGGCGGGGAGTATTAATTGCTGACAAAATCGATCGAATGTGACCTTATTGGATTTTAGCCTCTTTTCCCCGCCTTTATATAATGACTCAACTCAACCTTAATATTTTTTTAGTTGATGCTGACTTCTCAGAACTCCACTATAACTAGATCTTGGATTATTTTCTGTTAAATCCTGCGGGACGGTTTCCCATGGCTGCCAGCTCGCCAAACACATTATAAGTTGTGTCCTCAGGCCTCTTCGGCTGACCAGCTTTCCAACTTCAAATATGGGCACGTTTGCACTACATGTAATAGTAGCAGTCTTTCTGGCAGCAGTAACTGTCTCCGCTGCGACACCGGCCGCATCCACAGCCTTTCCAGTACCCTCGATCATCACACCTCACTACGACACTGATCCTCTCTATCAAGTTTCACCGCCTGCACACCTCGACTTCAAGGTTGCCTACGTTGATTACTGGGGACAACTAACAGACTGGTCCCGGACCCCCCAAATCTCGACCGAGAATACAGACTTGGCCACTTTCTGCTCTCTCCAGAACCGGGGGTTCTGGTTCTTTGGTTATACCTCCAGCGTAAAAGAGGACTCCTACGATGTGACCAGCTTCTCGAGCACACTCTCTCTGGCAAAGGACTTTGCCCACCCGGCATGGATCGTCGATAACTGGGCCGAGTGGCCGCCAATCCCTCGCACGGCGGATGAGAACGAAGTCAGCGTTACTTACAGCACCGATATAACCGTCAACGCGTCTACAAACTGTGCTGTTCTGAGTCCCAGTAAAGCCATTCAGTTCTGGAACATGAGGCTTAGCTCTTGCGGCCCATTCGCTGGAACGTCGATGGTCGTATACGAGTTCTATCCAGCCTATAACGCCCTGAAGGTCACGCGTCCTGTTACTATAACATTGACACCCGACGAATACCAATACGGCTCGTTTGCGACGGTCGTCGTTAAGGGGGTTGTGTACTTATACGCCGTGGATACTAGTCAGGATGGATACCACCAAGACATCCACGTCGCTTCAGCGCCTGCAGCGACAGTTGAAGACAAGTCTACATGGAGATATTGGGACCAAGGTGCAGGAGCCTGGTCGTCCACCGAACCATTTCCTATCGCGCGTAGGCAATCTGCCGCTATTATTTCACTTCCCGCTCAAACGTCTTTAAGAGACTCAGCTTCAATTTTCTATTCGGCATACCACAACTCGTATCTGCTGTTCTTCCTCAATGGTAGTGAAGATCGGCTGCGAGTGAAGTATTCTTCAACCCCACTCGGCCCTTGGAGCACCAATGACGTCGTCGTCTTTTCGTTTCCCGCATCTGTCGAACATGCGCTTGTAACGCCAGTGCCATTTCAGAACGGCTCAGCTGTTGCCGGTCAGACTGTGCTTGTGTCCTCGTATGGATATAATGAACCAAAAACGAAGGTGTGGAAGCTGAAGTTTACATAGCATTAAGTCTCATATTCCAATCCTGTATGTACAATTGAAGCGAACTTCCATTCGTCTCCAGAGAAACAAGCTGAAAAGAAACGTGGATAACTTGAGCATAAATAAAGTAAACGGGTTATAGCGTGCTGAGACGAGAAAAGTGCGGTCCTATAAGGGCCTGATTCTTCAATCTCGACTCTCATATCAACCTGCCCTAGTCGGGCAACACCAACACACGTCCAAGTAGGTTTGGTGGTCCGGTATCCATTTTTGAAGAAAATTACGCACCATGGCTGCTAACGGTTCATCGTTCAACGGGAGATGATATGAGTTGACGCGATAGACTTGTGACCAAGCCTTGCCGCCTGCATCGTTCAATGCCATATCGACATTGGCGAATGCCTGATCAATCTGAGCATTGATTTCAGTATTTTTTACTCCAGCTATTGGGTCCCATCTGCCTTGACCAATTGATTCGATATGCGACTATAATTATTTCACAACATAGAACTAAACGCACCTTGGGCAGCACACTCAATCCGGTCGCCGACAAGCACTGCCTGAATATACCAGTACTTGGCGCGGTTTTCTTCGCCTATACGTTCATAAGCTTAATACTTGAGATGAGACATAAATTGCACAATGGAGCCTGGATGCCGAGCGATTCTCAATGCTTGTTACCCCGCAAAAGTGGGTGTGGTAAACAGGCGGAAAACAATTTGATTACAATGCAACTAGATAATTTCAACTGTCTACCTTGCACACCGACTACATTTATAATTGAGCGGATGATCCCAAGGGTCTCTAGAGCATTCTATATTCTGCGATCGTAGGCTAGACAATTTCCACATCTTCCACATTGGGTTCATACACTACATCACACCGGTTGCCCGTATACTATAACTTATTATTGTGTTGTACCAGAGGGATTTGATATTTTCCACATATCCTATTTTGCAAGAAATATCGTATTCTGTTGTGACAAATTGTTGCAAATTACAAATTTACAATTACGGGAACAACATCAATAATTTCGGCTTTAAGCTCAACGACGTGGCAGAAGTGTCAAGGTACATTTGAGGTTATTGCACCAGCCATTTGAAGGCTCGAGCAGTTCTGTATAACGACGTTCGTTACGGTACCTACAACCGCACAAATGGCTCATAAGTCGGTACTTATCACTGGCTGTAGCGACGGCGGAATTGGATCAGCTCTCGCCTCCGAATTCCAGAGGAGAGGTTTGCATGTCTTCGCTACTGCCAGAACCATGTCAAAGATGTCCCTCCTGGAAGAACTTCCGGAAGTGACACTTGTCGCTCTCGACGTCACCAACCGCACGAGTATTTCGGCTGCTGTCGAGCTTATCAAGCAGGCCACCGGTGGAACTCTGGATTACCTGGTGAATAACTCGGGGATTGGGTACGTGATGCCAACTTTGGATGTTGATATAGACGAGGCCAAAAAGGTGTTCGATGTAAATGTGTGGGGTTTATTAGCGGTAACGCAGGCATTTGCGCCACTCGTTATAGCTGCAAAGGGTAGCATTGTCAATATTAGCTCCGTCGGAGGGACCCTGTACCCACCGTGGTTGGGTATGTCCTAGATTTTTCCATGAACATTAACAGCAGCAGTCGAATACTAAAGAAAAACTAGGTATATATACGGCGTCGAAATCAGCTCTTACTACGATTTCTGAGACTCTTCGATTGGAGATGGCACCCTTTGGTGTCAAGGTTTTGACCGTTATGTCCGGAACCGTGGATTCCAATTTCTTCCGGAATGTCCTCCAGTACAAATTGCCATCAACCTCGCGATATATCCTTGCCGAGGAAAGCATAGCTGCAAGGGCTCGAGGCGAAGACATCCGATATGGAATGAATGCGGCAAAATTTGCTAAGGTGGTAGTGAATGACATTTTGCAAGGCACTTCTGGCCAGGATTGGAGGGGTAAACAGGCGTCAGTTGTTCGATACGCGTCGAAATTCTTGCCCGCGTATATTCTTGTTAGTTTGATCTATTAAATCCCATTTCGAGACATGCTGCTGACATCCGCCTAGGACTGGCTGCTATTGAAACGCACTGGATTGGAAACACATCCACGTTAAGGGCCGAAATGTAGCAAACGTGTATAGCCTATGGCGGCTTGATATGCTGCTATATTGGCAGAGCGCCAATGATAGCTGATGCGAAGTTGTTGATGAGGCGTTGTATCATTTCCAAGACATGATAATACTATACTGCGCCTATTACAGCAAATATTCTAGGCAACACGTGCATCGCAGAAAGGGCTCAAGGAGGTGTAGCTCTGGAGATTGACATTCGCCGCGTCCGAAATATTATGTGGCTCACATCGGTTCGGGCCAGACGACCACAACAACGCGCATGTTGTATTACAGTGGATATCCCAAGCGGATTGGAAGGTTGCGGTTCAATAGAACCCGAGTTTTTGTAACGAATCGCAGATGTGAACCACTTGGCCATGGATTATCTCCCGCTGAGTGATATCGACTACTTCTGCGGCGATATGATATGATACGAATAAAATGCTCACCAATAGTCTGATTATTGCGCCGTCACATAATGGCTTACTTTGGAAGAAATTCGAACAGTTCTCGCCTGGGAACGCTCTAGCAGCACTGTACAGGGTCAAAGACGTTTGAAGCACAGACAGCGAAAGTCTGGCTACACAAACTCAGAAGATTCTGAGCATAGTATTTGCCAAGGTGGCATTGGCCGGCCATGAAATCCTAGAAAGTTACCCGCCAAATAAGCATTATTAGCGTTCCTTTGTACAAGGATGAACCCTTGAACCTTCCATCGCCTGTAGATGCTTCAGTTTCGTTTGTTTTGTTGTTCGTTTAATATGCTTGTACACGTGAATATCGAGGCTTGACAGCTCACAGTTAGAAAAAGAGGGGTAGGTCCTCGCTGTCCAAGAGCGAAGCCTTGTATTCTTAAAAAAAAGAATAGCCTGTACTATCAATTCCAGTCAAGTAGGTCGTCGCTACAGGAAGATTGAAAGTTAAAGTTTTAATGACGGTCTACGCAGTTGAGGTTCTTCTCGCATCATAAGTTGAAAATTTTCATTGTCTTGTGAGCTATGGTAGTTAATTGTATTTACAGGCCGCATTTGCTTTGCTCGATATTGATTGCCTCGCCTATACCAAATCAGGAGCTGCTGGCATCAGATTTGAGCTTGCCCTTACAACAATATCACGAGTACCAGTATGAGACGTTGCTCACCAGCCTGTGAATTGTGGAGTTGATCTGACCGCTAGATCAACCAATGAAATAGCTTGTAGCTATGTTAAATTCTCAGAGTTGATGAAATATTGCCAATTAATATTCCGGCCGTGCCTCGAGACTGTAAAGATTCCTAGTTAACCACTGCAAAGCAATAATTGCCCTAACCCTAGCAGGCTGCTCTCGGATCGGACGGATCTCTGCATTGTGTTGAAGTTGACAACTTGATATTATTGCAATTCGCATCATCTTCTATATACACTTCGATTGTTACTGGGTATCTACATTAATGTCATTATCGTCAGTGAAACTGAAATAAACTTGACCATTCAACAATCGGGAATACATAGCCAGGGCTATAGGTCGAGATGTCCATTTTTACCACTTTTCAGAGCCTGATCAGCGGCTTGGTGGATTGAGATTGAATCCATCTGTAACGGAAGAAAACTTTCTCTCTATGCTCGACATCCTCATTGTTGCGTCTGGTCCGTTTAGAGTCACGTTGCGCGGCACCGGAGTCGACCTGATGCGAACCAATCATGCTCTCAAGCCCGGCCATTATGACATAAGACCTTATTCTCGCAGAGGTAATATCTTCTTATAAGTCATTCTATTATAGCAGCTACTGAGGTTTATATAGACGCAATAACCATCACAGACGAGCTGTGCATTACCCGAATACTTTCGAAAACTGAAACCGGCAGAGAAGAATCTTTCCGAACTCAGGTCCGCGAGAGAGATGGGAAGTGCGCGATAACTGGCACTGTCAACGCTAATGCCCCTATAAACGTTTGGAGAGGGTTTGAAGCAGCCCATATTTTTCCACTCTCCAGTGAAGGATATTGGGTGCAGAACGGATTTTCTCGGTGGATTACGAATAAAAGAGAGCTTGACACGGGGATAAATTCATGTCAGAATGGGCTGCTTATGCTGTCCGCTATCCATCAGAGTTTTGATGGGTTTGACTTCTCCGTCAACCCAGATGATGGCTATAAGATAATCTGTTTCGATAAGGATCCTTTCAGGATAGATGGGAGTATACTTGACCCTATTTGTCGAAATCCCAACGGTGAAGATGGTGCAAGAGATGAATTCCTACGGTGGCATTTTCGTCAAGCAGTTCTGGCCAATATGAGGGGAGCTGGAGAACCAAGCTTTGAGGTGGACTTCCCACCTGGATCTGATATGATGGGGGAGATCCTCAGTGGACCAGAAGCAGGCAAAAGGATGGAAGCCGAGCTTTTCTCAAGATTGAATGGAGTTCCTTCACATGACGAAGCAAAATCCTAATTAAGCATCCGCAATTGAACCTTCAGGAGTCATGGTAATGTTGGGGATTTTGACAATACAGGTGTAACCTTGTGTTTAGATGGTGTAAACTTCACTGAACCCTGAACCTTACAGTGCAAGTTCAGTTACGTTTAAGTCACGACAACCGGAAAGTTAAGTTGACTTGCTCAACTCCACAGGTCGAGTTAATTCGAGCGCCTCGAATAATTATCCGCCATACTCAGCTAGGCGGATAGGAATGTCGAATACATATCCGCCAATCTTGTAATGGCGGATGACGGATGACGGATGTAAATCCGCCAAGTTTGGATGGCGGATGGCGGATAGACCCAGATTTGGCGGATATCCGCATTCGAACCAGCCCTATAACTAGTTATAGTATTCTAAATTTAGTTGTGTCCAAGTATTTGCTATCACACATTTATGAGATGTGATATAAATGCGTTGTGGAAGTGTTTGAGGAAACACTGCCATAAAAGGTAACAGACGATTTACAGCTCAATGATAAACTCTTTTAGACATGTATATGTAGGCAATTTTAGCTTCCGCTTCAACATCAACTCACAGTAAGGCACGGCTCCGGCCCCGCCATGTGCATTCTCTTGGAACTAGAGTGGAATCGGATGACAGCCTTCTTTAATAGTGTGTAGCTGGAGACCCAATGCAGCTATTAACGGCACTCTGCAGTAGGAACAGCTGAGAATTCGGTTCCTAAACGAAGCCAATCCAAAGAACAACTGCAAGATTTGTACTAGCAATATATGACAAAGTTTCTGCAGTGTCTGTCAGCTGCTGTTACAAGGATACTAATAGTTTTCTCCTGCCTTATATACCTCTGAAATCCGCTTCCCATCTCTTCTGCCTAATATACTTCTCTCTCAAGCTCTTGTGACGTCGCACCTTCGCTCTGGTTTTGTTCGTAAAGAATGAATTTCATATTTGGTACGTTGAATAATCAGCATTTTTTTTTCTGGCAAATATTTTCCCCACAGCCTAAGTTCAGTCTGTGTTGTCGTGGGGCAGAGGAGTAATAAATTTCTTGTTCTAGGCTCGAAAAACGTTTCAGGCATGCGTCCTGAACATCTAGCGGTTTTCGTCTTTACACTGCTGGGTATGCTACCACTTGCTGATAGCTTGTCTTCCATATACACATCATTGAATGGAGCTGCCTGCACCGACCCGCAGGGATTTGATAAGTGCATATCTGGCCTCCATCACAACTATGAAACCTGCATTAGTGGGATTGGTAATGAAGCGGCGCAGGAAGGGTGCCAATCCTCACTTACGTGCAGTTACCATAACTGTTGGTTGTCGAACTGTCGTAACGAACTCAACGGCTGTGCTTATCAATATTATGCTTTTCAAGCTCGAGACCGATGTGGCGTCATGAATATCGAAGGATTTCCTGCACTGGCCGGGGCCCCTGGAGGATGCAGTTGTCCTATAGGCCAGGTTCTTGAGCATCAACGTTATTACTTTAACAAGATGGACGAATGCTTCAACTTTGCTGACAAAGAATCCACAATTGACTGCCTTTGTTGTGCTTAGTCTGGATCTCTTTCGGCGTATTATGACCTCTGCCCAGGCTACAAGGCAAAAGATGATGATTTGATAGATGTCGTAGATAGTGTCAAATTTGCTCTCGACATCAATTTTCCGGGGTGGCAATGTCGGAACGATTACCGTCAATGTCAGACCCTGTATGGCATGGAAAGCCCGCCTACTGGTAAGTACTTAAATGTAAATTCACATCTACCCTCTGGAACCTTAAGTCCAACAATTATCGCGACGACAACGAAGACCAAGTCTACAGCAAAGCCTACGACGGCAAAGCATACAACAGCAAAGCCTACGACGGCAAAGACAAGCACGCATAAGTCCTCCACCACCCAAGCTACGAGCGCGCATCATTCCTCAAAGACCAGCAAGGCTGGAACTACACATAGTATCACAAAGACAACGAAAGCTACACCTACGTGTCATTGCGCAAAGACCACCAAGGCTTGAGCTACGCATACGACGGGCATAGATCTGGCAGATGTATTTCAAACTGCACTCCCAGAAAGCAACAATTAAATACATGTACCTGTGCGGTTCTACAGGATCTTGATGGCATTTCTAGATGGCAATAATATTGTACACAATCGATGTGTATGTAGGCACTGTTTGTAATTCAATTGTGTGACGAGACAAAATGATCTTACTCCAATCGCTTTGTGGTGGACGCAGTTCATTCTTGAGAATGACATGTTCCACGACACTTACCTATAGAACAACTGAGAGAATTTGAGTACGCCTTCTGCCGCGTCTGGCACAAAAAGTGAGTCCGAACATTGTACAACTTGACGCCAGACATTCCGATATGGATGATTCTTCAAACACAAAGGATAGAATATAACATTGTGATGCCCTCCTCTGGCACCACTGTCATCCCGACACTTCTAACAGTTGAAATGTAGCTTCTGCAAATACTTTTGGCCAAGACAGGCGGCGACGTAAAGGGACGCCGCGCCAACCCTTAAAGCGGATTAAGCTTGCGTAAAGACAATGTACTGATGTTCTGGCAAGCTTGTGTGAAGACCGGATCTGGAACGCCTAAACTCTGAACCCTGAGTTTCCCGATCTACTTATAGGATCGTTGCTTAGGGTTCGGGGATCTTCAAGCTCGAGACGTCATCTTACCTCTTTTTGATTTGATCAAACTGCTTCAAAAGTAGTGTTCTTCCTCCCTGCAAGCAACGCGCTCTTAACTTTCTAGTGGAATCCACAGGATTTCCATAGCATTGGTATCAAACGTAACTATCCTTCAGTGGATCCATCAAGCACAAATCATGGCAACGCATCGCCCTCAGTACTATCAAAATACTCTCCAACCCATCAGGATCGACAAGGCAACTTTACTGAAAACCCTACAGGATCTACGGCTTGCAGTCAGACATAGCAGTAACTTGATTCAAACAGACAGGCCCGAGCCAGACGACTTTGATGGTGGCGGCATATACAATGGCACCCCAGGTAGATGTCCTACAGAAAAGCCCAGCATGCCACAAGTGGTAAAGGCAAAGGCAGAAAACTAACTGACAACTCAGGCATCGCTCTCGCATTCCTTCGACTGGCACGGCAAGCCCCATATCTGGCTGAAAATGGTGAATTTTCTCCAGATTTCCGCCGGCTTGCCAGCCAATTGATTCTCCCGAATGGGTCGCAACTGCATCTGCAGCCGCGACAACTTTCGCCGATAGGATATTCTCCTTTGGCCGCTATCGTTACTCGTATCTTGGCCTCAATCACAGCCGAGGAGGCAGCTTCCGGCATCTCCGAGAATGACATTTCCAACTTTCACAAGGCTGTTGAGCTCTCGCTTGAACTTGGACATGTCATACATCACGGAGGTCACAATATGGGTATTGATGAAGTGCTATATGGCCGGGCTGGGTTGCTGTGGGCAATCCTGCATATACGAACCCAAGTCTTCGATGCTAATGCTCGGGAAGCGTTGCTCCCCGTCTTTGAAGCCGTTCCCAAACTTGTAGATGTGATCATTCAGGCCGGCAGACAAGGCTCGCGAGATTTTGCTGAGAGATATGGAGAGCAAAATGCATTCCCGCTAATGTGGATTTGGCATGAAGGTTATTATGGTCTTGGAGCGTAAGTTCATTATCCTCGTTAAACCACGAAAGACGTACTGACTACTTGCGACTGATGTAGTGTCCATGGAATGAGTAAGTAAGTTTTCTCTATCTGTGCACCCATGCCTATTAATTCGAAACTTCTACAGCTGGCATCTTGACTATTCTTCTCGAATGCAAATTGGAGGAGCTAGACGATGGCGCATCGCGCATTTATCTGCCTTGGATAGCGAGCACGGTCACTGGCATATGCCGGATGTGCATCTCAAATAACGGCCACCTCCCCACGTCTATTCCTTCGCGATCGTCGTCACGCTCTTCTCCTCTTGTCCAGATCTGCCACGGCAGTCCGGGGATCCTACTCCTACTCGCTTGCGCCAGAAGTAACCCGTATCTCACCTCAGACTTCTGGCAGCCTGAATGGGATGAGGCTATCCGCCTGGCTACTGAGCGTACATGGGAGGAGGGCCTCCTATCGAAAGGTGGTAGTCTCTGTCACGGCATAGCCGGTAATGCATGGCCTCTGTTGCTACTGCACAACTGTTTTGAGTATGAAGTTGAGCAGATGGAAATCGCCAGGCGCAACTTCAGGGAGAGGACGACCGTCACCAGTTCCACAACGACGATAGGGGAACTCTCTGGTGACTACTTCCTTTCCAGGGCTCTAGCTTTTTTGCTGCACGCACGAGAGACCCCCCCATATAGTCGGGAGCCATTCTCGCACCGCTACCGTATGCCGGACAGTCCTTTCAGTCTTTTTGAGGGCCTGGCCGGGACCGCGTGTGCGTGGGCAGAAGCGTGCCTGGTGATTCAAGCGCGATTACGGAAGACGGAACTAGAAGAAGAGCGCGGTACTGCGATACACGACGATGAGATCTTCAAACAACTTATGCTTCTGCAGTTAGGATTTCCGGGACTCGGAGGGAAGGGGCCAACGGGCTTGATATGACAGATGTAAACTGCTAAGTATGTTGCTACCCCTACCTCTGTAAATATAGCTTTTCAACCCGTTCTGTGTCGATAATCAAGCGCTAAGGTAGCGTTTCTGAAACTGTACTCGCCAAAAAGATTCCTGTCTGCTAATTAAAAATCGTTCTCGGATTTGTAGAGGTTAGTTGCATTTGAATCGATCCTCACTGCTAATTGTAATTCATTATGGCTCTCTGTTATATGGATACCTGTACACAACTGGTCGGTCAGGTTGAAAAGTCAATATAGTGGGTCCTTTGGCAAATTCAACATTGCAGTATAATGCTGAGAGTGTGGCTTTAGTTTCGGCGCATCTGCAAAGGCATGGCCTCTTGACCCCACAACACAAAAGCCGAGACGAGAGTCTCAAGCATGTGTTAGCCGTGTTGGCGCTGCTACGCTTTCGCGGAAGCTCCATGATTTGTATGTGCAGAAACTGGCAACGGACTCGTTTAATCTTGATCCCGCCTGGCGCATATATACCGAACCATCGATTCTCACCCACCAGCCGACTATATCAGATTCATTTATTAGCTGCTTCCAAAACTGACTCCATCGTCGGTCGCTAAAATCCACTATTTTTTTGGTGATAACTGTATTGAGCTAGAAGATGGCTCAGTCATTGACGTAGAATATCGAACCAGCACTACGATCAGTCGATTTCGTTTGTAAGTTTGCATTGAAGGCATCAACATTGCTTCGAGGCTTCCAGTGAGGGTCCTGTTGCTTTCAACGGTCGGTAACAGTAGCCACATGAAGCTCTAAGGTGTTGACTATGTACGACTTGTCCTTATTGCGGCAGCTTCTGCCGATGAGCTCTGTCTGCAAAAAATGCAAGAGCTTTTGCTCGCTAGCGACATAGTTGGCATCTTACGGCGACCAGATCTATTTAACCTTTTCTCAAAACGGAATAGCGGCTAGGGTTCCCGCCCTGAATTCAGGCCCATCCTTCCTCTCTGTGAAAATGAGAGGCTCTTTATGTCCAGCACCCGCAATGTCGGAGGAAAGAAAAAAGACCGCCTTGGTTACTGGGGCGTCATCAGGTATTGGCCATGCACTGGCCATCGAATTATCCAAGAGAGGTTTCAAAGTGTTTGCGTGTGCTAGACGGCTTGAACCAATGAGGGATTTGGAGTCAGACTACGGCGTTACAATTTTCAAAATGGATGTTTCGTCGTTGGAGAGCGTCAACGATGGTGTCAAGTTCGTTGATTCACAGCTCGGTCTCGACGGAGGACCTAAGAAATTGGACCTGTTATATAATAACGCCGGTCAATCATGCACTTTCCCAGCTACAGATGTTCCCGATGAGGCATTGACTCAATGTCTTGATGTTAACTTCATTGGCCCAGTCAGGCTCACACATGCGTTTAGAAATTATGTGATCAATGCCAAAGGGGTGATCGCATTCACCGGTTCGCTGGCCGGCATATGTCCGTTTCCCTGGGGCGCAGTGTACGGGGCGTCAAAAGCAGCAATTCACCAGTATGCCAGCATATTGTCATTTGAGTTGGAACCATTTGGGGTGAGGGTGCTCAACGTGGTGACAGGTGGTGTCAAGACAAATATTGCAGATACGAGGGACTTGCCACAGGACTCGCTGTACAATGTGCCGGAGATGGCTAATTCAATTGTTAGGAGGAGAAGGATGGCAGAGAGAGAAACACCGATGTCCCCGGAGGTGTACGCTAAGAAAGTTGTCGATGATGTATTATATGGTGATAGTTTTATTAACCATTTCACGAAAAGAGTCAATGTGTATCGTGGGTCATGGAGTAGCAGACTTTCCCTGCTCGTTAATATTGCACCTAGATGGCTTATTTTGTTTGCATTTAGAATCAAGTTTAAGTTGAACGGTGTGTTTGAAGCAGTTAGGGCCAGACAAGAGAAATCCAAAGCCATTTAACAAATTAGTGATGAAGCATAAATATTTTTATTCTTTTATATTGGTTTTCTTTAATAATATACACTTCGATAACTTATTGGAATGGTAAAAACAACAACAGCAGCGGCAAACACTGCACGAGCAGCTTCGCCGTACCACTGTATATGGTTTCACCTGTGTCGGAACGCATGGAAATCCAATGCATAACTTACGCGTTCTCAAGGTTTTCTAGAATTGCGAACTTGAGAGCTGCGCCTTATGGGATTGACCGATGGTATAAAACTTGCAACGCCAGATCAACCGCTGCCGGTTCCGTCGAGACATTCCGACGTTATTGAATTTTCTTAAAATGTTCGCAAATTTCATTAACATGATATTGAATTTTCTAAATGGACTCTGAGCCAAACTATTTCGTCGGCCATACCAGCGACAGATTAATATGTACGCCAGTGCCAGAATAACTTATTGTCCGCATTGGCAAAGACGCCTTATCCGCTTTGAAATCGGAAACTGCAGCTGAAGCTTTCTCATGCAATATGTTGAGCGGTCAAGAACCCTGGTACCTCGAGAATCAACCAGTCCTAGCGAGACTTCACATGGAATTCGACATACCGCCTGCTTGCCAACGGCTACAGGCCAAATTCCAAATTAACAAATGCTTGGGCATTAAGTAGAGCTTCCTTTGCTGTCATTTACTGACAGTGATTGGAACGACTGAGGCAAATCAACAGCATTCCTCCGAAATTCAATGAGCTACTCTGTTTCTAAAAGGAAGCCGCAGATTAGTCTCACGGCTCCGATTTACTATGAACTCCATGATCTACTCCATGATGCTTCGCTACGACACGGAAGCTTTCAAAAATTGACATGGACATCGAACTGGCAGTGAAAACTGGCATGAAGAAGGGTAAAAAGTATTACTCGTTCATGGATGTGATCGATACCTACTATACGGCTCTTGTTTTGGACCAGCGTGTCAAAGGCGACCTCATTCGACAGGAGTTGAGAGAGGATTATGGTGCTGGTCGCCTAATTCTAGAGGCAATACAACTGGAACTCCATCGGGAGTACAATATTTATGATGTGAATTCCCCTCAAACAGAGCAATTTCTAGCAAATAACCTGGATTATAGCGACCCGGAGCTTCGGATGCTGCGAAAGCTCCAGCCTCAAAGCCAAATTTGTGTCCGACATAAATATGTACTTCGAGACCCCGAGGGCAATTGTGACGAACTCAAAGAAACCAGAATTGGCCGGGCGACTGGTGGCGGAAGCACAAAGATGAAAGATCGCTATGGCGGCGAGAAACTACTTAGGAAGTCTCTGTTGAGAGGATGTTCGATGCTGGTAGAGACATTCTAGGGGTACGCCGGTTTGCGATGAATGGTGAAACTATGAGAATGCTAATGTTGCTGGATAGCACGGAAAAAATTGTAATAATTTGACCTATTCTGATGTTGGGCTTCGTTGTATACGCGATTGCAGGTCTGCACGTGCAGGAAAAGTCTATGGGAAGTGACTAAAAATTTGGGCAAGGGCTTCTGCCTAAGTTAAAATGTTTGCAGCACGAAGTCTCATTCGCCGGACCTCCGGTTGGGCAGTCAATCGTTATGAGTGCAATCTATCTGCGCACTTTATATTTCCCAATAGTACAATCTAATATGGCCTCACAGCCAACGCAGTTCAAGCTTGCATCTCACTGCCGTTAGTCACTTGGAGCTAATGAATGGATGACGTCCTCCTCAACGCGTGAGAAGGGTTAATTCGTTGGTGATACCGTTTGGACTGACCAATGCGAGGGCAACTTTTCAGAACCTAATGAACATCGTGCTTCGCGACTTTCTGACGACCGTCCGATCGATATCTCGACATTTTCTCAGCCGACCTCCAATCTCATCGTGACAGGGTAGGCCGAACACTCTCCTTACTACTGGAAAATTTCCATTCCTCTTTCTTTAGCGAATTTTTTTGCAATAAATGCTATTTGTTAGAGAATAGAGTCTTGAACCCTGACATCAGGATTCGCTCTTTTTCTCCCCCACTGGTCCGCTGGACATTTCATTGAATGGTAGCACATCGACACCTGGCAGTGCCTCAGATGAGTACTATTCCGACGGCGAAGAATTGACTGACAACGGTATGGGCAACGATTGGGGGGGACAACGAGCAGCTGCTTTCCCCGGCTACAAATGTTCTCCGGGCACAGCAAGGCGCGGCACACACTCAACAGCAGCAGATGTTGCAGCTTATACAACATCAGGTGTTCTCCATTTTTACGTCACTGGGTTCTGCTCAACTACTCCCATGACCATAACCCAAATATATCTCGCAAGAATCGAGTCTACCAATGTTTGTCGAAGTTTTCCTTCGGTCCCTCACATCGTTTTATAGCGATGCACTTCCTCGCTTCTCACCACACCGAATATGCCGGTGAGTGACCTTTTCGCAACCACGAAGAAGGCTACAGCCTCAGGGTTCAGGGTTTCAGGGTTTCAGGGTTTCAGGGTTCAGGGTTTCAGGGTTCAGGGTTCAGGGTTCAGGGTTCAGGGTTCAGGGTTCAGGGT